>NC_139678.1:71669643-71889407 GCF_964106915.1 Podarcis gaigeae
CATATGTCCAAGCCTGCGGTGCTGGGACTGAGCATGATTGTACCCCGACGGATACCATGTGTACAGCTGGAAAGTGCCACTGTGCCATGCTTCCATACCCCACAAGGTCATTTCTAAGTACAGCTAATAACCAAAGAGCAAATTAAAGTTTTCCTAAAGAACTCTGTGACTGATTAAGGAAGGAACAAGCAACTCCCACTATTGCAAATACTACAGCATGGGTTTCATCCACTGCAGATACTTGGGTACAATGCCCCATCGAACAAAAAGCAACAGCAAATTAGTATTAATAAAGCTAACAAATTGCATTAAGACAACTGCAATTTTTAATTGTTTAAACATGCTATTCATGCCACATGCTAATTCAGGGCCTATTTATGTAAGGCCCAGGCGTCCTGTGCTGGCTTCCCAGTTTAAAAAACAATATGTCACTGATAACCAGTGATTAAAAAAAAAATGTTTAGAGGTACTTTCATTTTGACTCAAGAAAATCACAATTTTATAGTTCAAATCGGGGAAAAGAAATACAGTAAATGGACAAAAGTACAAAGATTCACAAAATGTTTAGGGGTATGTGTACCCCTGCGTACCCCCAGAAAAAAAGCACTGCTGATAACTATGACTATGCAAGACAAATTATTTTTTTCACTGAAGCGTAATTTAACTTTTTTTTGTAATCTATACCATTTTAAAATAAGCCTTTCATTTCTTTAAACAGTAAGCAAGAAGAGCAGTACCTGACCTGCAACATATTTATCTGATACAAATGAGAAGCCCCGAAATGTAGCACAAAAACCTATTCATTTAATATTCAAAGGGAAAATATTATTTAGCAGCAGCCTACCTTTATTGGATGAATAGTGTAATAAAATAGAAACCTGGCTTCCAACCTTCATGAGCTTGAAGACAATAAAGTTTTTAAAAATAAAGGGTAAGACACTAAGTAAACAATCCTATGAATGATGTCTATTAAGTAGTAACTCTCTCTTAGTTCAATAAGACTTACTCTTTGGTATGTGTGTATTCAGAAATGCAGGCTGCTATAATTTTGCACAATGAAATATCTGGCAAAAGCACCGAGCAATGTTTGCCGTGAAGTTCAGAATCATAAACCAATGATCAGACTCTGGGTCATGTTTGAAGAGGTGGTCTCTTCAGTTCATAAAATGGTGTGTGTGTGTGTGTGTGTGATTTTTGATCATTTATATGGATGGTCCATAAAAGTCATAATCAAAGCACTGTCTGCAACCTTTTTTTTTCTTTTCTTTTTTTTTTGGCAGTTCATCAAGGACCCTGCAGTGAACTGTGACCCAACACATTTTGACCATGTGGAAAAGATATACCTTTGGAAGGATGCAAGCGTGTGCTGGTATCTCCAGATTAAATACCCAACAGAGCATCCATCTGTCACCATTAATTCAAAGTAGCAACAGGCACACGGAAGTGACATTTTCGTTATTCAGATTTTAAAAGGTTCATAAAGTGCAACGTGATTAGACCGGGCTTTCAAGGTGTGACCAGTTTCAGTCTTTAAAGTGAAAAAAAAAAGGAGTTGGTTGAGAAGTAGCTGCAGCAAACGAGTATAGAAAAGTAAGGAGATGTCTTTGTCTTTTCTGTATCAGGTCTGTTCTATATTTCTATCCTGCTTATGCCATGAATATAGCATGAGTATAGTATCAAACATATAGATAATCCTGATTAATTTGTAAACAATCAAGCTAAAGTTGCAGTCCTATACCCAAATCCAGAAGTAAACTCTATTGAATTCAATATGGTTTACATCTGTGGAAAATGAATTATTAAGCAGAATTCACTATAATGTGTCAGAATTTGATTGTTGTTGTTGTTTACATCACCATTTCAGAGATAACAGCCTGATCTAACTGTTTGCAGAGAGAGAGAAAGAGACAGACAGAGAAAGAAAGAAAGAAAGAAAGAAAGAAAGAAAGAAAGAAAGAAAGAAAGAAAGAAAGAAAGAGAGGTGCTATATTTGGGACAGAAGCAGCCCCCAAAATACAAAGTTAAGATGCTTAATTTTGTTACAAATGTTCATCCCATGTTTTAACAGAAAACTGACTTTAGCCCTTTGAATATATTTTAGTAGCCCTATTTAGATTTGCAGTAACAAAAGTTACTGTGCATTTTTATCCTACTCTGTCCTTCATGATCATCTGGAAATATCACTTTGTCTAATGTGTGATTGCCATCAGTGATTGCTGGATGCCCCCCAAAGTAATCCACTTATATTGATATGTTAAACTGTAAGAATGAAATGTTATATTGAGTCTATATTGTGCATTTGCCTATTCCCTCCAAATACATCATACTTTCCAGAATTCTCTTTCTGCAAAATTGTTGTCCTTCTAGAACACAATCCAAACAAATTTAAGCATATTTTACATCCCACTAGTTTCAATGGGATGTCCTTAGTCTGTTTAAAGTTGGCTGGATTAAGTTCTATTTTCTAAACTGCCCTATGATCCTATGAGATGAAGTGAGGTATAAAAAGCATGCTAAATAAATATGCAAATAGACCAAGACTAAACCAGCTATGCATATAATATACTAGGTTATAGCAAGCCCATTTCCGAGGTGTTTCTTCTTCTATGAACAGGGCTGTGAAATCACAAAACAATCATTAACTATCTACTGGAACTTTCTACTGTTTTCTGTAAGAGCAATTCTGCGTTCTGTGATCCAGCACGCCACAGAAGTTAATATGGGATGTCAATATGTTTTTCCTATTTAGCATTTTGTTCTTTTCCCCCACACAGAATATTTAGCTGTTTAAACAGGATTTGGATGCAGAGCTAACAATATTATACAAGGTTTTATTTCTCAATGGAGAAGTGGAAAGAATGTGGCATGACATTAATATCCATTTAATTGTTTGAAGGATTTTTAAGATATTAGTTAAGGATTTCATAATTTCAATTTCTCCTTTTTCATTTAATAGTAGACATTCATTAAGAACCACACACTGTAATAAATTATAATAATTTCAAACAAGAATTAAATTACTAGGTAGCTACAGAAAGAGCCATTTTTCCTTAGGTAACCTGCAATCTAACTGTCAAATTTAAAATCTTTTCCCAATCAACTCTTCACAACATTCACATTTATTCATCTATGTTAAATTAATAAAAGGTGTGAATAATACTGACAAAATTGATCATTATTGTTCATGCAGATTAAGGAAAATTATAAGGTAATCTAAGATGTAAAAGGAATAGAGGAAATCTATTAACAATCTTATAAATAAATTATTTCTGTTTCTTTTTTAAAAAAAAAACTAAAGAAAAACTTCAACAAGACTTATTTAAATTGGCCATGGAAGCTATTTCACAAGTTGTACATTTTAAACCATTAAACACTTCATTGGCCTTTTCTTTACAAAGGATATAAAATAGAATGGTACTGTAACGGGGTGATTTTTTTAAGGACGATATAACAATAATGGAGTTTTGACAAGCTGAAAAGGTATCATGCTGAAATAATGCTAAAGATTGGCAAGCATGATACTCTGTTCGAACTCCCATAGGTCTTATACACTGGGATGTTACTGAGTATCTCTTGGAGAAAACTCTTCTTCTCTCATACATCTTCTTAGGAATACAGCTCTATTATCAATTTATTTTAGTAAAAAAATATTGAGACGATTCCCTGTCTTCTCATATGGGGCCCTTGTGGTGTCTTTCCAATATATATTTATCAAGTAAACTGACAAGAATTTCCAATAAAAAGCTGCCAATTGTATTCCAGCCCCTCTTTTTATAATTATATGCAAAAGTCAGTGCACTTCTTGAAGCAAGCTATCTTGTTCTCTGCCTTATTTGCTATTATCTAACCTTGATGCCCTTCCTCCCCCTTTCAGCTGAGATCCCTGTAGATAAAAGTAAAGCATGTCAACATCTGTTTTCATTCACACCAATTTTAATTTACAAAAGAGAGAGATTTGCTATTTTCAGAATACACTCTAAAGCACAGATTTAAGGACATTAATGCGACTGCAATTCCAGTGCATCAGATTTTCATGCATACTACGGATACATTCTGGAGGGGGGTTGCATGATGAGGTGCTGTGGAGTTACACACACTTTAAATATCACCAAGTTATTTAAAGTTATTTTTGCCTCACCACAGACCTATTCTGTGATAATGTGAACAACTTTTAAGCCATTTAATAAGTTACAGAAGATGTTAGTAGTATAACAGTTCTGGTTCTCAGATAAGTTGACATTATATTTCAACAGCACAGAGAAGGCACAATTCTAGCAATCCCCTGCTACTATACAACAGCACTTCTCCTTCCCCTTAGATTTCAATTCAAATGCTCCAGAGTGCAGAAGAACTTGTGTTTTAGTCCAAAGGCATTTCAAACAGACCTCTAAAATAAAAATCGTAAAACAGCCCCATAATATGGCCCATTAACAACATACAAACCACTGGGGTGCCCCACAATACAACCAGTTTTTTTTAAAAAAAAATGAACACAAAACACTGTATTACTTCCAATATGCAATGTGCAATGCAGAAACACACAGAATATTGAAGGGTAAAATACGTTAAAGTGCTCACCTGGAACCTAACAATACTTTCTTTGAAGCCACTGGTAAAATCCTCCTGACTGCCATGGAAGCCAAGTTTGGTCACCACTGATTGCCTTTCTCAAATTCCTCCATCTTTCCCCCCCAGTTAATATGCTGGTAGTTATACTAATGATTGCCATTGCCCTGCAAACATCTGAGTAACCTCCGCATATTTACAGGCCATATTCATTGTGGATATCAAACAGCTTTCTTCTCTTGCCACAAAGTTATAGAAGCAGAAGCGTAGGGGGAGGGGATCTTGCTCCAATGTTTACATCTCTATTTGGAAAGCATCACAACAGTCTAGTCCCCTAACTGAAAATAAAACTTCTCGGTCTCCTTGGAGCTCTTTAAGACATATAGCCTGAAGAGAAACTTGGAGGGGGGGGGAACAATACATAAGTTGTGTTGTAATCACATCGAGCAGCTGAGCCCAAGGAAGGCAGGCAATGGAATGCCATACAGTAATCAGCACTGTTGACTAATCAGAATTTGAGACACTAGAAGGTAATAAGGGTATTATAAAGAATGGCTTATTGAGGGAGCAGCTGTTTACGGTTAGTTCACTGTTTAAATGAGTTTGTCTAGATTGCTGTGGCACGTTTTTGGTGTGTGCACACACACACACACAAAACTTTGCTCCTTTATAAATGATCATTAGACCAGGAAAAATCACAGAGTTATTGGCAAGAATTCAGATCGAGATAGTCCCTTAGAAGTAATTACTTGGGTTTAGGAGATTTCTAAAGATTGACAAACTCAGTGCCTTTGGCAGCTTCTATTAAAAAAAAAATCTCCACTGATTTTGTTGCCATGGGCACAAGAGCTGAGGTAGCAAAGAAGGGTAGCAGTAGCAGGCAAGGAGTAGGGGGGGGAATGGTGAGGGAGGAAAGAATGCCATAAAAGAACAGCTACCAGTATTTACAAAAAGATATGTAGTGTGGACCACTTGTCCAATCAGCATAATAAATGAAATTATAAAACATGTACCCTTTTAATATCCCTGAATGCAAACATATTTTTTTTTAATTAAAAAAAAACACTGCTGCAAACTCAGCAAGGAAAATTAGTAAATGTATGTTAAAAGAGAAAATATGAAAGCTATTTTTTTTAAGACAAAGAAGAAGAAGCACACACATTGAAAAGAGACATAACTCAGACAAAAACCATCTTGTTCAAATCTATTTGTCATACAGTTGTTCAACTGTTTGGGTTTTTGGGGGGGATTTTTTTTTTTAATTCTCCTTCAGGAAACCAAATTCTGGTTTGGCATCCAAAAACATCTACGAAGTCCTCAAAGCATGAAGGAAGCCGAATAATACTAATGGAAATTTATCATAATGCATTATTTAAACATATTCTACTTTGGGCAACAGCCGGCTTGGTAATGTTTAAAAGCAGTCAGCAAGCAGTGGAAACTCTGATACCTTTTGTAACAGTTCACATGTCAAACTGGCAAAGTGCCCACAGCGTACAGCAGGAAAAAAAAAAAACTATTTAATGTCTGCCCCACAAGGCGACATGAGGTTTGATTGGCAGAAAGCAGAGAGTGGCTTTTGATCATGTGTCCTAACAAGCAGTTCCAACTCCTGTCTCTTCGGCTGAACAGCTCTACATTGCCTATTCAAACAGAAGTGACAGGCCACTGCACTACTCCTTGGCTCTACTCTTGCACAGTGGGAACTATGCTGGAGACAGAGCCACTGATTAAATAGAGCACTATTTTCCCAAGACAAGCAGGTTGTCTGAATCAAAGTTGGGCAGAATCAATTCAACATTATTAAAAGAGGATATAAAACTGAAGCTGAGTGATGTTAGGCCAGTTTGTACAACCTCAGGGATTCACAGAATGATGAGCAGGATAAGGAATGGTAAGACCTACAAAGCTGGGTTAAGAATTAGCTGCTACACCTTGGCCATTTTCCCATTGCTTCAGGTTGCCCTTTTTTCAGTCATTTCTTCATAGGTTTCTTTTAAAAATACACATACATATATGCATATAGCTACCATGACAGAATTTGCAATCTTAGTAGAATTCAGACATCTCTTTTTAGCATAACTGTACTGTTGTTGGCCCTTGTTATTTCCTTTCCCTTTCCAGTTCTGTCCCTTTCTAGTTAAATACAGCAACTAGAATTTTTTGGGGGGAAAATGTTTCAGCATGCCTATTTCAGATTTATTTATTTTTTTAAAAAGGGCATGCCCACCAAATAATGAAATGCTTAAGCATAGAATCATATAATTGCACAGTTGTAAGGGACCCAGGGGTCATCTAGTCCAACCCCCTGCAATGCAAGAATCTCAACTAAAGTAGCCATGACAGATGGCCATCCAACCTCTGCTTAAAAACCTCCAACGAAGGAGAGTCCACCACATCTTGTGGGAGTCAAGAAGCTCTTATGGTCAGAAAATTCTTTTGATATTTAATTGGAATCTTCTTTCTTGTCACCTGAAGCCATTCATTCGGGTTCTAGCCTCCAGAACAGGAGAAAACAAGCTTGCTCCATCCTCCATGTTACAGCCCTTTAGATATTTGAAGATGGCAGAATATTTCCTCTCAGTCTCCTCTTCAGCAGGTTAAACATACTCAATTCCCTCAACCCTTCCTCATAAGACTTTGTTTCCAGACGCTTGATCATCATGGTTGCCCTCCTCTGCACACGTTCCAGCTTGTCAATATCCTCCTTTAATTATGGTTACCAGATGTCCCCGTTTCCCAGGGACAGTCCCCAGATTTACAAATCAGTCCCCTGACAAAATCCATCTATTTAGTAGGAAGTTGAAAACTGTCCCCGGATTCATTGAAAAAAATCTGGTAACCTTACCTTAAACTGTGGTGCTCAGAACTGGACATAGTATTCCAGGTACGGTCTGACTAGGGCAGTATAGATTGGGACTACTATTTCCTTTGATCAGGACACTATACTTCTGTTGATGTAGCCTACAAAAGGATTAGGGGGTTTTTGCTGCTGCATCACACTGTAGATTCATGTTAAGCTTAAGGTCTACTAAGATACCTGGATCATTTTCACATGTACTACTGGCAATCCAGTGTCCCCCATCTGTGCAGCTGGCTCTTCCTGCCTATGTGTACAACCTTCATTTGTCCCTATTGAAATTCATTTTGTTAGTTTTGGCCCAGTTCTCTAATCTGTTCAGGTATATCTTGAATCCCAGTTCTGCTTCCTGCAGCATTGGCTACCCTTCCCAATTTGGTGTAATCTGCAAATTTGATTAGCATCCCCTCCTGGCATTGATCCCCTCCTGGCATTGGATGGCTCATTGGTTGGTAGTTACTGGGGTCTTCTTTTTTCCTCCTTCTGAAGATGGGGACAACTTGCCTTCAGTATGCAAAGACCTCACTGTTCTCCAGGAATTGCCAAAGATTGTAGACAGAGGCACTGAGATTACAAAATGCCTTTGGGTGCAGCTCCTCAGGCCCTGGTAAGTGCTTTATTATGAAGCATTTATGTGGTTCTCATTTGATAGTGGCCATTAACTAATTTACCATTTTTCAACAATATGCCAATAGTAATCTGTGGTTTGCTGGAATGCTAAGGAGATGCATCAAATAAAACCATCCATTGGATATCCACCAGTTTTAGTGTTATGAGAGTAGGGAGAAAAAACTTTCCTCCATCCACTTTCTCCATGCCATGTATAATTTTGTAAACTTCTATCATGTCACATCTAACTCAGCCTTTCTCTAAACTGAAAGTCCCAAACGCTGCAACTTTTCCTCATAGGGAATTGCTCCATCCCATTCATCATTTTGGCTGCCCTTTTCTGGACCTTTTCCAAACGCTACAAGGACTTTTTTGCGGTGAGGCAACCAGAACTACAGACAGTATTCCAAATATGATTGCACTATAACTTTGCATGATAACATTATGATATTGACACTTTTATTTTCAATTCCTTTCCTACTGATTCCTAGCATAGAATTTGCCTTTTTCAAAGATGCTACACAATGGGTTGACGCCTTCATTGAGCTATCCACTACAATCCCAAGCTCTCATGAGATATGGGGACAAGAGATCAATGTCTGTATAGATGTGTTGTGTTAATACTATAGAATACTACAGAATAAAATACCTTTTATCATATTGCTTCATTAAATGTTTAAAACTTTCAGATTAAGGCATCACTAAAGAGATAGATTTAATTACAACTTGTCATGTATCTCCAAGCTGATGACAAACAGGGCTTATTCACTCAAAAGGCAGGCTGTGGCAGCTGTCTCAAGCTGCGGAAGACCATGAGGCAGTGCGGTTTCTGGCAAGATCTCGTCAGATCACACCAAAATTTCGTGAGATGTCATGCACTACAAGAGATCTCACAAAATCTTGCCCAAACCCACAGTTGTTGCTTTGCTAGTACCACCACATAACACAGGTAGCGGAGGCTTTGGCACGGTGGCAAAGCGGTAAAATGAGATGTGCCACCCCTAGCGGCTAATCTTGCTGAGCCTTCATGATCTGCTTTAAAACTCAGATTCTTACCCAGGATCCGTTGCTATAGCTTCAAGGCAGTCTCCCATCCAGGTACTTGCTAGAACTTCTATGCCTAGCAAGCACCAAGATTAGCAACCAGTTTAATGAAAAATGCAGCTATTAAGCAACCAGCTAACACACTAAAATGTTACCTATCCCAAGTCTCAAAAATCCAGAGTAAAATAATCCTTTCATTGGGACCAGCTAAATAGTGCCAAAGCAGCAAGCAAGCTTTCAACAGAATGCTTCTTCAGACTGAATGTTATACAAAAGAAGAAGAAGAAATGAGTGAGCAAAGTAGTAAATTGCTGGATATGATGAAAAGCCCTAGTCTGCAGCTCGTAAGAGTCTTAAAATGGAATGGAGGAGGTGTTATGCAGACTTAATTAAGTTAGATTATGCCTAGTGCAAAAAGATCTCAGGTTGCAGCATGGTATGCTGAGGCAAAGAAGCAATGGCTACTTAAAAGGGACCAATGTGCTGCAATTAACACTAGAGGCAAATCCAAGTAACAGCTAGCATTTGTAGTTTCAAAGGGAGAAATTAGCTATTGCTCCTCAACCCCAGCATGCCACACTGTAACCAGAGATCATTTTTGCATATTCTAATACGTATATGCTACTGTTGCTATTTGTATTTTATTTTATCATTCATGGCTGACTGCAAATTTGTCAGTGTATAAGCAGAAAGAAGGAGCTTGCTTCCAGTTTTCAGAGTGCACACATAGGTGCTTATGGGATACTGAGTAAGAGTTCTGACCATGGCACAAGGACACAGCTGGTGCCCTTTCACTGGACCTTATCTCCAAAGAAGTAGCAGCTGCAGCATTTGTCTCCTGTTACACAAGGGCAGATCTCTAATCCTAACTACAACAGGATTCAAGGGCAACATATTCCAGAACTCCTCAGAAGACGAGATCCAGCATCCAACCTTGTACTCCAAGGTCAGTGATTTTTGAGACTGCAGGCAGGAAGTACCAACAATCCAAGAACCCTCATTGCCTGCAATGGAAGACAACACACTTGGGTTTGGAACTTGTAAGTGTATCCATTTAACAATTGATATCAGAGAGAGAGTGGATATTAGTAGAGTGGTACCTTGGGTTACAGACACTTCAGGTTACAGACGCTTCAGGTTACAGATTCCACTAACACAGAAATAGTACATTGGGTTAAGAACTTTGCTTCAGGATGAGAACAGAAATCGCACAACGGCAGCATGGCTGCAGCGGGTGGCCGCATTAGCTAAAATGGTACCTCAGGTTAAGAACAGTTTCGGGTTAAGAACGGATCTCCAGAATGAATTAAGTTCTTAACCCAAGGTACCACTGTACCAAAGACTCAGCTGTAAGCTAGACTTTCCTGGAGTATAGGCTGGCTGACCCAGCTAATAGTCAAGGCTAGTCTCTTTGGTTATTTTTTAGCAGTTAACATGACTGCCTTCCACTCATTCCATCAGATTGTCAGCGTACCTACATTCCTAGTACCATAGTATGCTTTTAAGCAGTGCCTACTTTCTTTTCTGGGATGCGGGTGACGCTGTGGGTTCAACCACAGAGCCTAGGACTTGCCGATCAGAAGGTCGGCGGTTCGAATCCCCACAACGGAGTGAGCTCCCCTTGCTCGGTCCCAGCTCCTGCCAACCTAGCAGTTCCAAAAGCACATCAAAGTGCAAGTAGATAAATAGGTACCGCTCTGGTGGGAAGGTAAATGGCTGCTCTGTTTCGCCAGAAGCGGCTTAGTCATGCTGGCTACATGACCCAGAAGCTGTACACTGGCTCCTTCGGCCAATAAAGCGAGATGTGCACTGCAACCCCAGAGTCGGCCACGACTGGACCTAATGGTCAGGGGTTTCTTTTCTGCATCTTAAATAATTTGCAACCTATAGCCTCCAAGCCCTCATGTGCACATCTCCACAGGTACCTGGAACTCAAATAAACCTCCTCCACATCTCATGCAAGATACATGTGTAGTTTTGCGACTCCCCACTACTGCTTCTCCATTCAGCCATGCACTTGCACCAAAACAATCCCCTCTTGGGTTTTGGGGCAATATTCTCTTTTTGTGGCTCATAGGTGAGATGGTACATATTAAGCACGGAGGTGAAAAGACAAAAGACACCACTAATTATGAAAAAAGCAAACCAGCAATATAATTTACCACAGTTATAACCATGGATCCAACTAGGAGAAGGCACTCTGTAAATCTTATTAAATGAGATGCATATTTATTTATATACTACCTTTCACTGAATTTGAATCCAGGAAAGTTTACACAATTAAAACAAGCTATATACTGAAAACAACCAGCAGATAAAACTAGAGCAGTTCAGAAGATTTTGAAATCTTGAGAAGGGGCGTTTTCACTGCAAAAGAAGAGGATTAAAACACAAAAAACAGCAGGCTAAAAGCTAAATGAACAGCAGGACATTGCTCCAGACCTGATTCTGATTGAGATTTCTGGCATAGTTCATCCTTGCTAGCTCCTCCCTGGGCAAAGCAGCACTGGGTTAACTGGCTGGCATTCAGGATTTCTTAAAGCATCATAGACCAAGGAGCCAAGCACACAAAGTCTCGCTGTTCTGAAACTCCCACCTTGTGCTTGTGTCAGGCACAAAAGGAATGGCCCTAAGGATGATAACACCTCAAACACATATACGTTCCTCATTCTTAGAAAAACAAAACAAGGAAGTAAATATTTGTGCATAGAATTACCATCATGAATTGGGATTCTCTGGCTCAGAACAGACAAATCATACTTGATCTAACTGTGAACAACGGAAGTGCTTCACAGACCCCTGTATTTCTCTTCCTCTATCCTTCGCTAGTACACAGCAGTCAAACTGACCTTCCTTTCCGTTTTGAAGTTTACTATGGTTAACATTACATCTGCACTGGTAGCTTCATCAACCATAGTCATTACTAAGCCACATTTAACAACCTTGGCTAGAAACAAGTTTGCAACCTGCCATCTAGGTAAATTACGACAATGTCATTGCAGATAAAAGTCCTGCTAGATAAGGCCAAAGGCCCATCTAGTTCAGCATCTTGTTCTCACAGTGGCCAACCATATGCCTATCAGAAGGTCACAAGCAGATCATGAACGGAACAGCACATGCCCCACTTGTGCTTCTCCAGTAACAGGTTTTCAGGGGCATACGGGCTCTGATACTGGTGGTACACAGCCATCAGATCCAAAAGTCCAGGCAACCTAAGGTCCATGGGCCACAAGCGGCCCACGGGGGCGTTTAATTGGCCCACAAGCCGCCCCTGAACCGAGCCGTCCGCTCGATGAGTCCCCGCGCGCTGCGCTAAACCAGCACAGCGCGGCATGGGGATTCGCTTCTGTGGTGCTGGAAATCACATCTGCACATGCGCAGATGCTGGAAATCACGTCTGCACAGATGCCAGAAATCATGGGTGAATGCACAATCTGGCCCACAGAGGGATATCTGCTGGAGTGAACCGGCCCAGGATAGGCAAACCTTGCCAACCCCTTCAAATAGTCATTGATAACTTTATTATCCATGAATCAATCTAAGCGCCTTTTAAAGTCCTCCAGTTGGTGCCCATTCCTACAATTTATGGCGGTGGATATAAGAAGTCTATTGAGTTTTGTATGGCTTTTATTGTAATGCAATTTCCCAGTTCTCCCCTGCTTATCAATGTTAGCTCTTAAACTAAATAGAGCAAGGATTTCCATATTAGAAAGAAGAGAGGAAAGGTAAAAAGCCCACAGACTACTCCAGATCTCTAAAACCATTTTTACGAGGTTAAGCAGAGAATCTAGAATCTGGGGGTGTCTTTGTAAACAAATATTAACTTTCATTTTTTTAATTTTTTGATAATAGTGCAGGGATAAAATATGAGATTTATTTAGGTGATGTTGGCAGACTTGTGGCTACATTGAGCTCCCACGCCCAACGGAGAAATCTACTATTAATAGATTAAAAACAAACATTTGTAAGAAGGCACAGAACAATGTTATTATTCAACTTGACAGTTTATACTATACTATAGTATATAGTATGGTAAATATCAGTCACAGTCAAGTTCAAGACTGGTTTGTCTAGCAATGTTTAGACAATTCCTGCATTCATTACCATACTGTTATTACCTAGTAGTGCATAGTCAGAATCACACTGCAGACATAGAAATCCTGAGATACCTAACTCATTTCCCTTATGCAGATATCTGACATGTCCCTTGCTGTCACTGCATACACCTGTAGCAGTGTAGCATGAATGATGTTCAAATAATGTACAACTCAGCAGAGGTTGTACTAGCAAACTACACACAAACACTTTGGTGCTGCTAATGCAGCAAAAGCAATACGGGAGGCAGAAGTTAAAAGTTGCCATCTCTGCAACCACAGCAGGCACTGTGATTCTCCAGGTTTGATTTCACCCTTGAGGCATACTCCATTGTCTCTCGAGACAAAAGGATGCCAAAAACAAAATATTGATATATGGGGACACACACACACAATACACACACGCACATACATAGATACATACTTATAGATTGAATCAACACTGTACTTATTTAGTTACCTAGGGAAAACAACAATTGCTTCAAGGAGAACTGCTTGGCAGCCTGACAATCAAGTTGTACTGCGCCACATGGGCAGGTGAGGATGGGTGTGCTTGTAACATTTTGTGGGCTGGTTCTAATCTACAAGTCCAGTGTTTTGTTTTTACAGTTTCAAATGTAATTCTGTGATTTGTTCTGATGGTTTTTCCTAGGTCTGGAATTTGAACAAAAGGAGATAAGATCTTGTTCTCATCAATCAGGTCCTTTGTGTACTCAGTTTAGCTCAGAAACTGCCATCAGATGTCCAAACACATATCTCTAGTATCCTGTAGGCTGGATTCCCCAGATCTGGTACCAGGGTTTGATTTGAAATGCTGGAGAAGACAATGGGTGGAATTCAACCAACTTTTACTCCGAGTAGACCCACTGAAATTAATGGACCCAACTTAGTCATGTTCATTAAACAGGTATACTCTGAGGAAACCTTAGCTGAATGTCTATTATTTAGCATTTATAATGTGGCATTCACTGTACTGCTTCATTATTTGATATACTTGAAATAACCACTTTCTGAATATTGAAAACATGAGTAATATGTACAAATGATCTCATCAATTATATATATATAGCATTAAAATATGTCAATGGAACATTGGAGTAGTTTTTCTTCCTTTCATTCATTTTGCTGAAGTTAATCTCAAAATAATGCTTAATCTAAATGGCTTCATACTCTTGACAGTAGGGAGGAAGATACTTCTCTGTGTTTCCTGCTCCGCCTGCCAGCATTGCTTTCAGAATTGTCATCTGGCAGCTTCAGCCAAAAACAGAGCAAAGTAGCAGCTATTTTATTTACGCACTTTCTGTCCATCCTTCCATGCTTCCTTACCAACTGAGCAGGTCAGATCTTACATGCAGTCACACAGAGAGTGAATGTATCTCTATTTCATCTGACAGAAAAATAAAGGTGTCAAAATTATTATTTTGTAAGTAATGAGAAAGGTATCAAAAGCCACATAGCCTACTGAAAACAAGAACTATATTAGCATTTAAAATATGTAGCAACGCTGACCATTTTTACTGTCATTTCCTTAAAAAAAAGCTGATCTAATTAGCTATATTTCCAAAGTGCATACATAGCATTTTTAGTATTATCATAACATTTTGCTTAGAGTTGACATTTTTATTCTGACAAGCACTGTCTGGAGAGCTCTCAATAAATAATACATTTACGATTTTCCGTAAATAAGCAGTGGACACAAATCGTTATCCTTACTTACAGCTGCCCCTCTCTAATAGTGCTTTTACAAGTAAGGTGACTATTCAGTCTAATGCAATCCTCCCAGTGCTCAAAAGACATTTTCATTCATTACCACGGTCACAAGCACTTAAAGCACTTTTAGGCGCTGTTGCAAAACAGCAGGAATGGCAGAGCAAATAAGACTAACTAAAACCAAAGTTCATCACCAAAGAAACCAGAGGTTATTCACCTAAACAAATTGAAGATTGACTTACGTAAGGTCAACATACATACAGCTAATCCACACACAGACAAGTTTCTTAAAACATTTTCTTTTTATTAAAAGCTAAAAGTCATAGGTGGGAGTACAAGATTAATTTGTAGATTCTAGACCCAACCACAGCATATACTTTAATATTCACTGGTAATGGATTGTCTCATCAAAATATTGTTTCCTATACTGTCAAAACTGATTGCAATGAGGTCTTCATTTTCTCTTTTGCCATCCCCATAAAATTGAAATAGTCTTCTATATTTTATTAACTCAGTATGGAACATAAATTTCTTTCATTGCAAACTCACCTCATGTAATATGTTGCACTAATGATCAGAAAGGGGCACTTATGCAACAGATCCCTTGAAGAGAGATGCAAAGCTAGGGCAGGAAATTGTTTTAAGTCTATCTATGGCAACATAAGTCCTCACACTATGAGAGTTGTGGATCAGTTCTCCATGTGGTCCCTTCTGTTAAAGCTTAGAATTCGTTTTCAAAGCAGAAGTAAGGATAGCAGCAGAAATCAATATGAATCCCAGACCCAAATAAATGTGGGTTGGCATCACTTGTAACTGCTGTATAGCTTGAAAAATGCTTTGCAACGATTAAAGCTTATCTTAGCAATCTAGACAATAATGGATACTGAAAGGGAAATCACTGAGATATGAATACTAACCTCTCTAAGACAGAGGAATGGTGCTTTCGTTAATGGAAACTATGTGGGTGGGGATGTGGAGGAGATGGACAGGATGTAACTGTACAACTGGAATTAAACCTAGATGCTTCTCTTCAGAAAAGTTCAAGGGCATTTTTAGTGCTTGTCAGTGCTAGCCGGCTTTGTCTCATCCAAAAGATAAAATCTCCTGCAACAGACTCGCACTTTGTATAAAGCTCTGCAGTGCTTCCAAGTTCCTTGAGCAGTGTGTGTCATGTTAACAGTCCACCAGCAGCAAAAATGAGTAAATGTGATGGCTAAGCACAGGAATTTAAAAACTTCCAAGCACTTTTTTCCACCTAAGCAACACTGAGTAAAATGTTACAACATTATAAAGACTAAACCAAACAGAAATATTCTAAAATAAATAACGTTATGGAAATCTCTGCCAGCCTTCTTTGAAGTTCAGCCTGATATTAGAAAGAGCTAAAGTGACAAAGAATGTCTGCAACCAATATCATATGGCAAACCTTCATTTGACCACACCAGCAGAATTACCACAATAGAGGAAATATCCCTACAGATGTATTTATATACTTAGACTAGTTTATCCTTTCAACTATGTGTATGCTATAGAAAAGATTTGCTGTTATATGTTTATTGTGTTATACTGAATGATGGCCTTCAACATGGAAACTGGAGTGAGAACCTGTTTATAAAAAAACTTTGTTGAAATATGGTATTGTACTCTTAATGCAGAATCAAGGCAGAAAGTGAACTATGAATGTGGGCCCTGAGTAATTGGGTTTTGGGATTTAGCATAAACGTAGAGTTGAGTTTCCAGTGTACCAAATGACTAACCAGCCTACCGTTCCACATTGCAAGCATTGTACTGAGACTTGGAAAAGAAATCTACCCTTCTGGCTACAGACAAGTCACTTGCTAGCTATTACTTGTAAGGATTTGGAATGAATGATAAAATAATTAGTATGAACCTATACCTTAATTTACAAAGCAAATAAGGCTTTTTCTTTTTTTAAAAAAAAAAGTGAAAACAGCATCAGAAAGCATGCATAAAATATTATTTTTAGGTCAGTGGTTCCCAAACTTATTTTCCATGGAACACTTGAAAATTGCTGATGGCCTTGGACCAATTAATAGTTTTTCTTCCTGTTTTAAGCAATTGTAATACACTGTGCTAAATGCTGCATGATTTTTAATAGTATTTTTATTGCTTTTATTTCTTATATTTCAACTTGCATTTCATAGAGTACAAAAAATACATTATAAGAAATAAAAGAAACAACAAAAATACAATTAAAATTCAAAATTAATATTTAATGTTCCTTTAAAAGGTGAAGTTATCTTATATGGGATTTTGAGGAGCCTGGTCCCATTGTTGCAGAAACTACATGACTGAGGGGTATTAAGGCATGGAGAAACTACCTGTCTCTGCAACAGTGGAGGTTGTATAATCTTTTGTCTCTTAAGCCGTATGGAGGCTTCTGTCCAATTCTGAAGCAGTGCCAGAGGTTCCTATGGGGCAAGTATTGAAGTTAGCATCAGCAACTTAATACAGAGTCATGTTACAAAGGGGTAATTTAGAAAGCTTGCTCTCCATGAATTAATCACCAGAATGGGTTAACTGCCTTTTGCATGGCAATTGATAATCTCAGTACAGAGAAATCTACTTGCCAGGCAGCAACTCCAGTGAACAGTCCTTTCTATGGGTCAACTGTTATCAGAGCAGCAAATTATTCCTGTAACAAGGCAACTTTTTCTGAGTACCTCAGTGCAGGGCCACAAATTTGTTGAGTTTGCAGACCTCACTGGTCTTTCAAAAGCAAAACCCCCAGGAAGAAAAACAAGTAGTTCCTTCTGCTAAACATATGAACTATACCTTGATCAGAATATAAAGACCCTTAAAAGAATATTTTCCCATTGCTTTTGGCAAGTGGGAAGAAGGTCAAGCAAGTGGGCTTGAAAGGGATAAAGGAAAGGGGAAAAGACACAGATGAAACCAATATGCAACACTGGCTATCAGAGTTTACTACCAACATGTGGGTGGAGGTGCATCCCAAACCCAGATCAGATCTGGCACCTTATCAAGTATTTTGATAGAGTCTAGAATGCCTGTAGTTTGGCTACAATACCCATGCTGTTGAAGGAAAACCAGTTTAGGCTTCAGGCAGCCAACAATTTCCATCAAATGACTTGGGTGGAAAGGAATGGGGAGCTATGCTCCAACAACTGGAGGCAATGTACAGCTTCCTATATATTAGTCTAATGGTTTCCACTGGTTTGGTGACAGAGTTGGGCATGATACCGGCTGAAGTGCTATTATTAAGGACAGATTAAAACAGCTGTACATTATGCTGAAGTACTCAATGTTCCTTTTACAGACAGACGGTCCTGGATTACAAGCAGCACTTGACCATTTAAATCACTACAACAACCAGATTTAACCAGCTGGGCCATATTCTCTTAGGCAGGGCCTGTTGACCTCCTCAGTCACAGCTGCTCAAGTGAAATTTTGATTAGACAACTTATTTCCAGAAGCCAAAGGACTCTGATTAAATAGATTTACTTAGACATGTTAAAGTATTTAAATGTGCATTCATTGGTTCAGAACTGCCAGTTGTAGTAAGCAAGGCACCAGACCCTAAATACAGTAGGAATGATATAAGATAGCTAATGATGTAAAGATACATCTGTGTGAAGCACGTTGCTACGCATAGAGGTTTTTCCACAGGATGACAGCCGATATATTTATTAAAGGTAAATGATGATCGGAAAGCTGTATTGATCTAGGGGTGGACAACTAGCTCACCAGTGAAAGCCACTTCAGAAATGTAAGACAGAAGGTCACAGCTAATTTGCATATGCTAGTTGCAATAATTGGCCACATTTGCATACCGAATCTAGAAGATGGCAAGCTACAGCTTAAATTTCTAGCACTTATTCCACAATGTGCTACTCTGAAATTTATATCCCAAAATGTGGGGGAAATACGTCAGTTTAATTTTATTTGCAGAAACCCACCAGCAAACCAACTTAAGAATGTGTGTTTGCCACTCCTGTTCCACAGGTTCAAATATGTAGGGATCAAAGAAATTCATTTTCAAAAGATGTGACCCATTCACTTCATCTAGACATTTTCTCTGATATGACTGGCAACTATCACAGCCAAGAATAAATTATTTATTTGTAATAAAGTATATAGTATTGCAAGACCTGAATTCATGCACAACATTATTTGCAACAACAACAAAAGTTTTAAGAACTTAGTTATTTTAGTTCTTGAAGGAAACACAATACATTACTGAAACTAATGGCTTAAATTATTTTAATGGCACCAAAGGCATGTGACCTCACACAAGCACAACATGCAACGGGCGACCTCAATCTTTGGCGCAACTTGGCACCTCTGGTCCTATTACAGCCCATAAATGCCTCCTGACACTAATCAAGCACCTACACCGCTTCACCTGACTTAGATGACAAGAAACAGAGGCGGCTATCATCTGTATACTGATGGCACCTCACCTCAAATTGCCTGATGACAACTCCGAGAGCAGGCATAGGCAAACTCCGGCCCTCCAGATGTTTGAGACTACAACTCCCATCATCCCTGACCACTAGTCCTGTTAGCTAGTGATGATGGGAATTGTAGTCCCAAACATCTGGAGGGCCGGAGTTTGCCTATGCCTGTCCAAGAGGCTTCATATACTTGTTGAACAGTAACCAAATGAGCAACCAAAACATGAGCAACCGAAACATGTCTTAATGACTTAATATTCAGTGTCTGAAATTCTGTAGTATTATACCATAGGGCTGACACTATCTGTTGTAAATTAATTTTTCATTGTACATTCTCAGTGCTTATTTCTAGCAACAGGCACTTAAGTTCCCTCATTTGCAAAAGCCAGCCAAGAGTGTAAAATAACTCAACATAAATACAATGGTTTGAATCCAAACTTGCCCTTCCATGAATGGAAAGGGTCCTTCTGTCTGCAGAATGGGCTACGATCCAGCAGAGACTCAATGCTAGAAAGAGGGAAGAGACAATTTCCACTGATTCACCAATCACACACCAGGGGCGGGCGGAGATGGTGCCACCTCCCATGCCATCGTAGGGGGTTCACCAACCCTCCACAGTAGGTTTTCAAGAGGTAGAGGGGTCTGCAAGAGGAAGGAGCAAAAAAACACATTCCCTTTCCTCCAGCAGGAGCATCCTATGAATGTAGTTCTGCTCATTTTTTTTTAATGGGTGGGGGAGGGAATGAAATAAAGCTTACCCCTGAAACACAGGTCTTGCGGATCTTTGCATGCACACTGCTATACAACAGAACATCCAAAATACTCTTGGAACAAGTATTAGCTACCTTGCAATGTGATCAACAACATTTAAAAAAAACCTCTGTGAAAAGTGAGCCAGAACAAAATTAAAATTAAAATAGATTCCATCCAACTAGTCTAGCCATCCAACTGAAGCCAACAATTTATTTTGAAGTGGGGGGGAGAACTTCAAACCTCTAAGTCTGAAGACAGATGGCTGTGAAAAATCTGGGACATTGTATCACTGTAGTGATGCTTAAGACACCTATACAGAACATATTTAACTTTGCATTTGTCATATAGAAACCAAGCCAAGAAATGGATGTAGAATCTGTCATGGAGCTACTTCTACATATAGTTTTTTCTCCATTTATAAATGCAGTGTTAGAGCTTAACCCTGACATTTTGGATTTCTCCCATTTTCCTTTCCCTGCCATGAAAATGCATGGGCCTGAGATTACTATCTAAATGTTGAACCTCCCCTAATCTGGTGTCCTCCAGAAGCTTTGGACAACAATTCACATCAGCCCTACCCTGCATGGCTCTGCTGGCTGGGGCTGATTGGAATTGCCGCTCAAAACATTTGGAGGGCACCCGATTGAAGAAGTCTGCACTAACATCTGGCAAGGCTGGCATATCTCAAACTCTGTCACGCTAAACTAATCCTGAGGAAAATTCTAACAAATATATTTATATCTGAAATAGATTGCTTGCAATAATTTCCAATTTAGCACAATTTTTTTTTGCGCCAGTGTAATATGTAAGCAGATGTAGTGGAGACCCAGATATCTGTTTACGCTTAAGTAGGGTACTGCTTCTTCTTCTTTCAAGGCCCCACAGTTGAACCACAAATTGTCCTTTGAAACATAGGGAAGTTTTCATGAAGGGCAGAAGCCACAGAATTAATTTCATCAAATAATTGCATATGCTTACCGTAAATCTTACTTGAACCAACGAGACAAAAGCATATAAAACACTGCACTGGGATTGTGGCAAAAATATACAAAGGCTCTGTTGGAAGCTATCTACCTAGCTACCAAACATTTCAAAAGTTCAGCCTCATCCAAGAGCATTTTTAATTTATGGAAGCATAATTTAAGAGGCTCTTGGTGCCATTTTAAAAACAGATCTCATATACCAAAGAAACAGATATCCCCAAATGGGAGATGGGGAATTGTCAGAGGCAATATCTTTCCCTCACTTGCATTTTTCCAAACCCTGTCAACTTTGGCCATGCATCAGAATTTCTTGAAAGTGCTAAACACAGAATGGCAAATAAATTGAGATCCACTTAGTAGATGAAACCTGATATCATAAAAAGAAGGTATTGTACAAGTACCACCATACCATTTATACCATTTTACAGAATTCTCAAACAAAATCTGGTCTAATTAATTACATTGTACAAAACAAATTTATAAATAATTTCATGTATTATTTCACACTGTGAGTGGTGTGTGTTGACTATGGGTGAATACAAACATTCCATATGAAATTTAGCAGTAGACCTTTAAACATGGGTGAACTAAAGTCTTAGGTGTAAATCCACCTTACCAATTATATAACCTTAAGGGCTGAAATCAACTAAAGAGAAGGAAATCAAAATATGTTATGTCTGTACATACCCTCCTGTTCAGTTCTGGTCATTTCCTCGAGTTTCTTCTGCTTCAGTGTGTCCACCACATCGGCAAGGCTTCCTTTGCGGCGTTCTGGAGTTCCGAAATTAACACTGGTCATTAGCTCACTGCGGTCACGACCTCCTTCTTCGGGCTTATGTGGTGAGGTAGAAGTATTTCGGAAGGAATATAAGGAACATAACTTATTACTTTCTGACTCCTGTAAAGAAACAAGACAATAATGCAAGAATAAATGAAGCCCCATGATCTCAGAAATATCTGTTATTACATAACAGCAACTGAACATTTAAAAAACCTGACCTAAGCCAAAACAGTCTTTAGTTTTATTTTTGCTTTTGCTATTGACAAAAAAACTCAGACACCTCAATTTTTCAGTAAGGTGCTCTTTTTGTTGTTGTTGTTGTTTTGTGCCTCCTCAAGATTTCTCACATACCTATTTATAAATCTAGGCTACTAGAAGAAAGTGTGCAATGACTCCAAAATCTATACGCGAAGACTCTGGGAAACGAGGGAACCCACACAAAACAGTTCAGGAAAGTTATTTATTTATTTTATTGAATTTGTATACCAGCCTTCATCTGAATATCATAGGGCAACATGAAAATACAAAATGAGAACCCAAAATACATAATAAAAACAAACCAATAACCCCCCCCCCCACATTTAAAGGACATAGAATGTTAATCAGCCAAAGGCCTGGTTATTGAGAAACATTTTTGCTTGGCACCTAAAGATATATAATGAAGGTGCCAGGTGAGCCTGCCAACAAAGATGTGATGTAACCTGACTGACCAACAAGAGGAAGCTCTCTGACTAACTGAGAGGGACAGGCAGGACTCTGCGATGAGTGTGTGGCAGGCGAAAGTAGGCCGGAAAGGGGGTCAGTAATTTATGGGGTTTGGTAACACCTACAAGGCAAAAGCCAGGAGGGCGGGGGAGATAAAAGGTTGGGGCAGTCAGAGACAGAGGTAGGGGCACAGGATGGTTCAGAAGCACAGAAAAAGGCTGTTCAGGTGAGGGGCAAGCCAGTTGAATCCCCACCACCCCCTGCCCTGCAGGGGGTTCCTTCCTAGAACCAGGAAGGAGAAGAAGGAAGAGTAGCTATGACTTCTGTACAGAAGATGTCTCAGGTTGCGTGCGCACACTCCATCAGATGAGTGGAAGACTTAAGGCCAGCTGCGGGCAATAGCAGCATGTGTGTGTGTGTGTGTGTGTGTGTGTGTATCAAGTGCACCTTAAAAGTTGCTGTAAGTGCATGTGTTTGTCAATAAAGAATTAACCATCAGTCGGTTGCCTTCCTCGGCTTGGTGGGCTCAGGAAACTAACTGAGCTATGGCTTAGGCAGAAACCCTTTAAATATAGTAAAAACCCTGCCCCCCCCCCCGCCTGCAGGCTGATTAGTGACAACCCCCAAGTACTCTTTGCGGCCACACAGGCTGGGGAAAGGGCATAAGGAACGTATGCACAGCAATTTAAGTATGATTTAGCTCAGTCAGGTCAGCAGTCTCAGAAACTGCATAGCTCCCTTGCTCCCAAGGCTTAGGACTTTCCCTGAGCTTTGCCCTGTGAGCTACTTCAGTGACCATTTAGTTCCCCCCCGGAACCTTAAAAAACAGTGTTTGGGAGCTTTTACATGGCACCTACTAAGCTGTGATTCCTGTCCAGGACTCAAAGGACAGAAAAAAATTATGCAATTTCCTTAGTTGCTCCACATAACAGCAAGTCTGAAAACAGATACTCAAGAAAATTTGATTATCTCTATGAAATACCCATTGAGGTCACCCCAGTAGAATGCTAGGCATCTTTGTCTCTGATTTCCATGTAAAATGGTAGGTTCTTAAAAATCATGGTCTGCAAGAATTTCCCCAGCAGCAAAGAATTAAGGGGCTTCTAGTTAATACTAGTTAATGGTGTTGAAGAATTTCAGTCTTTGTTTTGATATTTGCTCATAGCCAAACTATACAGCCTTAATCACCGTTCACATTTTTCAATTACTTCTGGTTCACGGCTGGGGGAGGGGAGAAATCCTTCCTTTCTATTAAATCTTCAGTGTTTTTTTGCAATTTAATAATAACAAAAAGGGTTCCTAACATTTAAGTAATGTACTATTTAGGCAATTCCAGAATATGAAAGCTTGATAGAAATAAATATTATCAAATTAAAACCTGATCCGGTATAGCTTTTCTTTCTTTTATTGAGGTGAATTCTAAAAATCAATTAATTAATCAATTAATCATTTAAAAAATATGCTACCTTCCTGAATTTCCTCCCAAACTGCATTAGCAATAATATACTTTTCCAGTAGTAATACAGCCATTTGTGTTATCTGTGCATCTTTGTTGACCAATTTGTATGTTGACCAATTTGTAGTGGAACTGTGAGGACTAGGCAACCTAATAAAAATAAGTTTTTTGGGCTTGTATATGTACCCCCATGGGACGTCAGCTGCAACGCTGCCAGAGGCATACCTAAGGTCCCTTGTGCCCTTGGCAAGAAGCTGTATCAGCACACACACATATGCACCCTTGGCAAGGAGATGTTGGCAATGAAATACAGCCTAGGTGTGCATGAGCAGCCAGGCTCCGAGCTACTCTGAGCCAGATGGAGAGGCGCAAATTTTTGCAAACCCCTGGGCATGTGTCCCTGGTGGGGGGGGCCAATCTAATCAACCCCTAGGTTCACCCCTGAATGCTGCACACAGCCTCTTCTATATTAAGGCCCAGGCAAACACAGCTTCTTGACTGTTGGGCAGACATTACCTGAAAATAAAGTTTTGTGGACCAACTGCAAGATTTTCAATCTTTCCTCTGTTGATGGAGTCACTGAGAACACTTGAGATTGTAAATGCAAAATGTAAAAGTTGTGAAACAACTTTTGATGGGATATGGATTTTGGGTACACTTCTGTGATACCAATATTGTGTGAGCATTTTAATAATTGATCATGCTTGACAAGCATGCCTTCAAGACCTGGCATTCATCAATGAACAAAGCTTTTTCATCCTTATGAATTCAAACAAAGCCATCTACCCATTTGGATGCTAAATATGTTAAAAACCCAATAAACCCACAGCAAAGCGTGAGTGGGCAAGGGTTGGTTGAAAATACCATTCACAATGACACTGTATTGGTATTGTGTGTTGTAGACAACACTTAGGAACAGATTATGACCAGGATTTTCCTTGTGTTTGTTCGCATACAAATGGGGGAATCCTTGTTTTGAAAAGACCTTTGTTGTATGTTCCAAGAGCATGTGTGTTACAAGAAAATTATTGTTGCTGTGACTGCCTCTAAGATTAGAAACAAATGTGTCCAGTTGATAGCAGTTTCCGGTCTTGCCGACTATCTGATATAATACAGTATTGTTAAAATAACTCCAAACTGTATATCCTGTGCTGTGTTAAATGTCCTAAGAGTTGCCACTACCTCAGCAGCCATTCACATTTTGTGAGTATTAAGTTTCTTATGTTGTTCAACTGTTATATTGTTTCATTGGGTTATCTCTTTGTGACAACCTTTCATTATAAGCAAATAAAATGAACTGAATCTTCCAATATGCTAATTCAGCACTGGTCATCATTTGTTTTGGAAAAGGCCTTTTAGTGCCTTGAAACAGATAGGAAACATAGAAAGCTCCATATACCAAATCGGAACATTGATCCATCTTGTTCCGTACTGCCACTCTACAGCGTGGGGAATCGGGCTCAGGCCCAGGGGCCAATTTTAGCCTTTCAAGCCTCTATGTCAGGCCACACTCCCTGTCCTCAGGCTACACCCCTCACTGGTCTTGTTTCAGACTCTCCCTGAGCACTTCTCCCTGGCCAAATGTGCCATTGAACTCAGATAATGACTCCTGCTTGCCTGGACAGATGATAAAAAAGGGTGTATGAGTGTGCAAAAAGTAGCCTACTACACAAAGGTAAATTTTGAATTCACTGCTTCGCCCACTTATGTCACACATCCCAGAAATGTGCCCCCCCCCAAAGGTTCCCAGAGGGGAATGCAGCCCTTGGGTTGCAAAAGGTTCCCCAGCCCTGACTTGCAGCAGCTTTCCAGGGTTTCAGGAAACCCTGGAGCTTTTGGCATGCAATGTACGTGCTGCGCCATTGAGCTGCAGCCATTCCCTATCAGGTCACATGATCCTGCTGCAGGTTTAGCATTCAACAACAGTGATGTCTTAATCTTATAGAATAAATAGCTCCACAATTCATTTTCACTCCTTTCCCCACCGAAAACAAAAGCTCATTTGCAAATGCACATTACAGAAAGCTAGTCAAGTTATAATGGCATCCTTTCAAAATGAGAATACAATCATTTCCATTTTTGGATGAGAATATCATCAAGTGAATATCCCATGGACATAAGCCATAGGTCAAATTAAAAGTCTCTAAGTTAAGTGTGCTGGCAAAGGTTAGCTGCTGGCAACATTGTGAGGCATGCATTCTCACTGTAAACACGTAGAGATTAAGGAGTGGCTGTGTCAAATAGCAGAACAAACAACAAACAATGGGCAACTGTGGTTACTAAGGGCCACTGACCTCGGAGATGATGTTGATGAGAAACCATCATTCATTGGTGCATTATATGCATGGCATGGCTTTGTTGCCATCACCTACAAAGGAGGCAGTACTTGTAAAACTGCTGGAAATGCATTCTATTTACCAATATAGTCATTTAAAATTCATCTTTGCATCACTGAGAATGCACAAACCCAGTCAACCATACAACATGGTTCAACACAGTCATGCAAAATCTCCACAACTATCTCTCTGCTTTTAATAATCTTGTTTTTAGAAACTCCTACCTTTATAGGGAAAGACACTCACTGAAGTGAATGGGGCAGAAGCAATTGGCTGTCTCTTATTTCAATGGAACTGAAGAGTGCTTCAGTTCATCTAGATAAGCAAAGCACAATGTATGCTAATGCTTTGGTGCAGTGCTAGAAGAAACAAAAAGTAAGGCTTGGCTGAAGAAGACATGTGCCCGTTTACAGTATTAGCAAAAGAACCAAACTTTAACATGTAACACTTAGTTTTCCCCATAGCCAAACCAACCACAAATTTGTGAACTCCCTCCTTACACACTCCAATTCACCTTTTCTAGTTTATGCAAACAAGAGTTTTCTAATATATTTGCACCAGCAAACTGTGGTTTGCAAGCTATGCCCTCAAAACCCAGGATTTAAAGCAGCGGTTCTCAAAGGGTGTAGTACACCACACTGCTGTGGCAGGCGAGGGTGGCAAGTGCGGTGAGAAGATTCAAGGACAATCAAAGTAAATGTTTAAACATTTGTGTAATATAATAGTTGTTTCTTTTTTTTCCAAAGTATTTTTTATCAATAAAAAATTGGTGTGGCATGCATGAGTGTAGCTGAGGGGGCAGGGGGGCAGCTATCCCCCTAAATCAATACAAATCAATACAACCTGAGGTTATGCCCCTCCTAACATAAGCCTGCCCACCTCTTACAAAAATCCTGGCTACACCCATGTTAGCGTGAGGAAATTTTTATTCTGAGTGGCCCAGAGAAATGGTTTGAGAACCACTGATTTAAAGTGTAAGTTTCAATCTCGTCTGAAGGTCAACTACAATTTTCTGGTTCTGGTTTTCTGGTTTGAAGAAGTAAAGGAATTTGGAGTGCATAAATCCAAAACCAAACCATGACCATCCTGTGTTAACCAGTTCTCTGTATTGAAAAGCCAGATGATTTATTTTCTATAAACTATCCTTCAGGGACACCACTGAAGAAAGGTTGTCATTTCTGTATGATAAACACAAATCACACTGAAATTAATGGATTTAACTTAGTCAATTAATAATAATAATAATAATAATAATAATAATAATAATAATAATTTATTTATACCCCACCCATCTGGCTGCGTTTTCCCAGCCACTCTGGGCGGCTCCCAGTCGAGTGTTAAAAACAATACAGCATTAAATATTAAAAATTTCCCTAAACAGGGCTGCCTTCAGATGTCTTTTAAAGATAAGATAGCTGCTTATTTCCTTCACAACTGAAGGGTGGGTGTTCCACAGTTTCCAGGTCACCTTCAAAGGTAGACCCACATAGAGCGCATTGAAGTCCAAGCGGCAGATAACTAGAGCATGCACCACTCTGGCGAAACAGTTTGTGGGCAGGTAATGTCTCAGCCTGTGTACCAGGTAGGTAGACAGCTGCCCTGGACACAGAATTAACTTGCGCCTCCATGGACAGCTGAGTCCAAAATGACTCCCAGGCTGCGCAGGGGCACAGTTACCCTATTCAGGACCAGGGAGTCCCCCACACCCTGTGTGGGCCTGCTCTGAGTAAAAGGAATTTCCCTCTATTCATATAGTTAAAGGTAAAGGGACCCCTGACCATTAGTTCCAGTCATGACCAACTCTGGGGTTGCAACACTCATCTCACTTTATTGGCCAAGGGAGCCAGATTACAGCTTCCGGGTCATGTGGCCAGCATGACTAAGCCGCTTCTGGCGAACCAGAGCAGGGCACGTAAACGCCGTTTACCATATTTTTCGCCCTATAGGACGCACTCTTTCCCCTCCAAAAATGAAGGGGAAATGTGTGTGCGTCCTATGGGGCGAATGCAGGCTTTCGGTGAAGCCTGGAGAGTGAGAGGGGTTGGTGCACACCGACCCCTCTCGCTCTCCAGGCTTCGCGGACCTCTCCGCAAGCAGCGGGAGCACTCCCGCTGCTTGCGGAGAGTGGCCTGCATGCTGAAGCCTGCGCACGCTGAGCTCAACGCGTCCAGGCTTTGCGGACCTCTCCGCAAGCAGCGGGAGCCAGCGCTGGGCTCCCACGGCTTGCAGAGAGCTGCCTGTTTGGGGGCTGGGGTCGGGGGAAGCTCGGGCGGGCCTCCCTTTATCCCCCCCCCCCAAAAAAAACTAGGTGCGCCTTATGGGACGGTGCGTCCTGTAGGGCGAAAAATACGGTACCTTCCTGCCGGAGTGGCACCTATTTATCTACTTGCACTTTGACGTGCTTTCGAACTGCTAGGTTGGCAGGAGCGGGGACCGAGCAACGGGAGCTCACCCCGTCACGGGGATTCAAACTGCCAACCTTCTGATCGGCAAGTCCTAGGCTCTGTGGTTTAACCCACAGTGCCACCCACGTCCCTCTATTCATATAGATCAGGGCAAAAATAATGATTAATCTTGGTGCTCTCTTCCTTTGTGGAAAACCACAATGTCCAGTTCTTTGCATTGGATCCATTATCAAAACAACCTCATCCTAAATTGATTTGGAAGGAAATTGGTCCTTTAAACATTGGAAAGGCGAATATTGTGAATCAAGACAACCTTCACTTCAGATAAGTACTGCCCCTTTAAAAATACCAGGCACCAAGTGGGTTTCTTTCTGATCTTTATTTGCTTCTCAAATCAGCAACAGAAGGCATGTAGTTGAGAAGAGAACTGCACAGGGAGAAAGGTATTCAAGGGATTGAGCAAGCAAATGGAAGGACTATTAGTTTATCTAATAATAGCTGAAGTATATTATCAAAATCTAAATTAGAAGCAAACACATTTTTCCTACAGGAGAACCAACCAGCTCCCATGAATTTGGAAGGACATTGTCTGAAACATCTAAAAATGAAAACAGAACCAATATTAAAAAACATGCACGTAAAGATATTTTAAAGCTACTTGAGAATTTGACAGAAGAGAGATGATAATGAGGCAACTGGACACTCTTTCTGCGTACTAACAACAACTAGATCTGAGCTGACAGAAAATTGCAGGTGCAAACTGGACAGGTGGGAAATAGAGGTGCAAGGAAAGGACTTTCCTTGACATTTCCTTGGAAATCTGACCCACCTATTAGATTAGCTACTTGAAAGGCAAATCACTTCAGTAATAATTGTGTTACATGCCTGACACAAATGTCTGAAGGATTCCCATATATTTGATCAACAAAGTCTCAGGTTATTTTCCTTTATTTTCTCTCAGTGTCCTCATACATTTTATTTCAAAGACAGAGAGAAAGTAACCTTGCTGTTGGTGGAGGTTTGGTGTTTTCCATATTCAGACAGGCAATGTCTCCATACAGACAGTGATGAGAGGAGGAAGGACTGCTGGGAGGGGCACAAAGAAAATAAACACCACGGTGCATCTGCAGCAGCACAATTGGACACCTTCATTTGCCCCAGCTGGAAGAAAACATGTCTCTCCCATATAGGTCTCTATAGCCACAGCAGGCACTGTAACCTTCCAGCAGTTTGACTTCACCCTCAAAGGCACACTCCTCCATTGTCTCCCAAGACAGACAGATGCCAACAACAATGTTGTTTTCCAAGAAAATATCAATGGAACACACTTTCTGCATAAAACTACCCAACTATGCTTTGCCAGTTGGTCCTCTTAGCATGTGATCCCCATATGGACATGCAGCTAATTCCAGGTTCAGAGACTGTGTGTGGCTATTCCCTCCATACAAATACACTTTACCAGACCTTTAGCGAGTTTCACTGAGAGCATCCACAGTCATGGTTCAAATGAAACCAGGTACAGTCTAACTCATGTTACGAATGCCAGTTAAACCAGTGGCTGTTACACACACACACACACACACACACACACCTACCTCTCTCTCTTTCTCTCTCTCGATATATATGTGTGTGTGTGTGTTTCATTCTAATCACAGTTGGATGTACATGGCTCCCTTCAATATTATGGGGCCAGTCCTGTGAAACTCACCCCCCCCACACACACACCCAGATGATATCAGACAGGCTCTTCCCTATTGAACTTCTCTAGACCAGTGAAAACCTTTTAATTTCAGCAAGTTGTCCATTTAGTTTCAACTGATAGTTGCATTAACCTTGCTGTATACCACTGAAGCATTATGGTGTTAAGTGGTATATAAATTGCTAAAAGAACAACCTAAGTGCAGCACCGGTGGTGTAGCAAATCCAAAATTCTGTTCTCACAGTAGCCAACTGGGTGCTCCTAGGAAACCCACAAACAGGGCATGAATGCAACAGCACTTTCTCACTCATGATCCCCATCAATGCATTTTCAGAGACATACTGCCTCCGCTAATGAACGTACATGGTGCTGAAACAAGGCAGAAAGATCCAGAATAAACTGGTGCCTAAGGCTGGTCCTGCAGCCTGATCCCAATGTAAACCAGTTTCTCCAAATCATATAGCATCACTTTATTTCACATGCTTTATAGTTCATGGAAATAAAATATACTTTATCGCAACCTTGTGGATCCTAGAGCTAATTTATAGCCACTGAAACAGATTCTGGTTCTATGAGCCCCCAGTGATCCTAGGCTCAGTTAAGCAATAACTAAATATACACTTTATGAAGGGATCACCACAACAAGCTGGTTGTCCTTACTACCTTAAGAGCAGAATCAGATAAAAAGCATACTCCTATCCTGTCATGATCTCCTGTTCATTGGAAGAATCTCTTAAATTATAACCTTGTGCATGCCTCAATCTTATCTGAGTAAGCCAAATCCAGAAAAATACCTTTCAACAGACTGTAGACTGTTGGCAAACTATTGTCTGCTTCAACATATTAAGGGGATCAGTAAAAAACAACAAAATGAAAAACAAACAAACGAACAAACTAGGCTAAAAGGGTAAGTTGTACTTTAATTTTCAATCATAAACTGGAAGTTGTTAATGCTTTCCTGTTCAGTAGCCAACAAGAACACTTGCAAACACAAGGCAACTGCTATTTCTATAGGAGTTCAAAGAAAGCATTTGCATGTGTGGGCAGCAAAGCAGAAAATAAATATTACTAACATGAATGAGTTGCTTGAGTCCTCATTTCTATGCAGTTGTGGGGCCTCAGTTATGAAGAGATATTTATCAATCCTTGCATTTAATATGACACAAGCATCTAAACACCCAAGCAACGCTGGATATTCAGAATGGTTTTTATTCCAAAATATGGCAGCAGGCTAGCACTTGGATCTCAATGGAGCTAACATATAATGAAAGCAAATATTTACACACACAAACACCCAAAAATGTTATATAGTCATCACGTTAATATAAAGTTTTCAAGTTATCCTGCTTCCACAAAAAATATAAATGACTAGTTTCAGTGTGTATTTCCACTTTTATTTCTTTTTTAAAGCTTTCCTATAAAGCTGAATCTCTAAGTCAAGTCTGTTTTACAGAGGAGGAATAACCAGGACAAAGTTTTGTGTTGCACAGCATTCATGTGTAACAGTCCAATGGCCATTTGGTAGGACTGCTTAACCCTTCCCCTGTTGGTAACTTGTCCCATGAAACAACCCCCTCCACCCAGCAGCTCTCTTCCATAAGATCCTGGGCACACATTTCCATGGAATGTTACATAGCCAAGTAAATATTGTTGAAGTACTGAGAGAGTTAATCACTCAAATATTTGAAGCCCATGTATCAAAATGACCAGAACGCCCAAGGACTTTGCGTAAATAATTTCAAAAGGTGGAGTCCTATTGGTGTCCTTGCACTCTTAGAAGGGCTTTTAATCTAGCAGAGGCATCTCTAATGGAAGAGGAGGGGAGGGCATTTTCTTCCATTCCCCCACCCCCTGAAGCCCCAATTCCCTGTGAAAATCATCTTCAGAGAGTTGGGGATCCCTCCAGAATAGGGTGGAAGGTAGTATAGGGGATGTGCAGGTAGAAGCAGGGACTAACCAAATTTATCTTCTCTCTACCTTCTCTGGATCAAAACCCTATTCGTGAGTGTAAAGGCACCATTTAGATTCCACCCAAACATGCCTCCAGGAACTTCCTTCCAAAAGAAAGCATTCTACCCATGCACTGGTGGAGGAAGAGGGTGCGGTGGGTGCGGACCCCCCCAGGTGTCATCACTGAGGAGGAGTGACATCACTGCCCTGCCCCCCTGGGATGCTCACCCTGCTCCCGCAGGCGGCTAGCCCCGCCACCGGGTGCACAGCATGTGCGCTGCTCCAGGTGACGGAGCAGATAGCTCCCCCTCTGTACCCATGGAAAGGAATATTTTTTAAATATACATATATTGTCCACACATACAGCAAGAGAATAAAATGAAGGCTTTTTAACTTAAGAGTAAAATGAGCAGCCTTGCTCACACACCGAAACTACACATTATAAATGCCACTAGCATTCCATTGTAGAAGCCACAATAAAAAGGGATTATTTTAGCCACTTCCATACATACAAATCCTTCACTGCACACATTTAACATGCTCTCCTATGCATGCATTGCAGCACCTGCAGAGGAATGTTGGGAGAAAGCAATATAGCCCTTGTGTTTCTGTATGGTAAACACTGCTGAACCATGTGTAAGAGTCACATAAAAAGAGGACATTTATGAGACATAAAGGTATCTCATAAAACTGTTATAAATTAGGATATCCCTGGCCAAATCCTAGAAAAGATAATCCTTATAAACAGGCGGGAATGTTGTAACTTGCGTGTGAATGTCAGTGATACAGCATGTTAGTTGATTCATGTCTCACTTTCAGGGCAGTGAAAGTCCTTGCTATTGGATTTTTCGTAACCTCAAAAGCTGAAACGAATGTCCATGGTTTCTTTTCCTGCCTCACTGAAAACATTTTACATACACAGCTTCATTATGCTGAACAAAGATACAAAACCCATTCCCCCCCCCTCAAGCTGTCAAAGTACAAAAGAAATGCAAAAAGTCTTGCACAGATGTAGCAAAGTACTGGATTTTATCTTCTGGCAGGTGCTCAATATGCAGCCCACATAATCACATGTTAATGACTGGAGTGTGTTAATCAGCATGCATACCTGATTCCTTCCCATCCAAAGGGGGAAAGAAACTGAACAATTTAGAGCATGTAAATGCTGCTACTTTCAAAACACACATTGTAAATATACAGCAATGGAAGGGGGGGTGGAAAGAGCTTCCAAATACAGAGGTTCAGAACCACTGAAAAGGACACACAGTCCATCAGCTCAGTACATCCAGACAAAAGCTGAAGTTTCATTCCCTGTAATTAATTTCTAAAGAGGCAAACATACCAACCCTTTCTAGATGCAACATCCTCACACTGGAAGCATTTCTGTCTAACACCTGATTTCTGGTGGTGATGCAAACTGTAGTTGTTTGCAGTTGTTTCATGCAGTGAATTAACTTGCTAGTCCCACTGAGTCCCATGGCCTCATTCCCAACAGTACAATCCTGTGCATGTTTTCCCACGTAAGTGTGTATGGAATTGCAGCCTTAGTCTATTGAAACTGCAATTCATTGGGGCAGAAAGTTATCAGGGCTAACCCAAAACATTTTGCTACCTGAGACAGAGCAGCAAACGCTGCTCCTGGCCCCCTTCCCCAAATCAAGGTGCACAGCACCCAGGGCCAGTCAAGTTATCTTGGGGCATGATGCTGAAAGTCCCATAAGGACCTCTCTTTCACTCCCTGGCAGGGAAAATATAACAATAATAAATTAAACAACTAACCATTTGCTGCCTTTTCAGGATATCGAATGTATGATGTCTGAGCTGGCTGCTTTACTATGCCTAATGGTAGGACAAGGTATGTCAGTTATCCAGGGGCAGATCTACACTGCGGGACTTGTTCATTATCCACACCATACATTTAAAGTACATGGCTTACCCCCAAAGAATCCTGGGAAATGTTGTTTGTTAAGGGTGTGGGAATTGTAGCTCTGTGAAGATTAAACTACAGTACTCAGGATTCTTTGGGGAAAGCCATGACTATTAAGATGCTATAAATGTGCTCAGAATGTACAGCTACAGATCCCAGGTTTGGCAAGAGAACAGCCAAGATCTTTGCTTGGGGTACTTAAATGTTCTTTGAAGGAAATTTTAATGCCTGAATACAAATTCTGGCCTGTTTTATGCTACTTGGTAAGTGTTACTTATGTAAAATGGCTCATGGCTGTCCTACTGCCAACAACTTCTGGAATAAGAAGTCATCTGTGCAATTTATCTGCTATATCCAACATAACTAGCCATTTTGCTGCTACTGGAATATCTATACACAAGGCAAAGTGGCACATGCCTCATTTGTGCAATGCCTCTATGCAGATAGAATTACTTCTGCTGTCCCACCAGTTTTACCCTACAGAACTATGTCATGTTACCACACGCTACAAAGATTTAGCCAGATAATCAACATAATTTGGTTTAGCAAGAAATGCATTATTCAAACTATATCAAAATCTAAAGATGAACATCCGGTAATTGAATCCTTAAATCAGTAAATTCTGTGCATGGAATAGGATTTATTTTGCTAACCCTTACACTGAAGGAAGCATTGATTTAATTCCATGATTAAAGTTCCTATCAACTAACTTAACATGGATAAGTGGTACCTTGGGTTACAAATGCTTCAGGTTACAATCGCTTCAGGTTACAAACTCCGCTAACCTGGAAGTAGTACCTTGGGTTGAGAACTTTGCCCCAGGATGAGAACAGAAATCACACGGCGGCAGCAGGAGGCCCCATTAGCGAAAGCACGCCTCAAGTTAAGAACGGTTTCGGGTTAAGAAGGGACCTCTGGAACGAATTAAGTTCATAACCCAAGGTACCACTGTACAATGCTGCCTACACTTAGAGGACAAATGTAAACACAGATATCTGAAGGAAAATTCATGAAAACCAACTGAGCTTCAATCCCAGAAACTAAGTACAGACCTGTGGTGCTAATTTAAAATGTCATGGTTGAACTAGCCCTGGAAGCCTGAAAAATACTATCTAGCAGAAGTAGACCCAAGTAGGTTCCCTGAACAGTGGTAATGACCTCAAATGGCTCTCAGCCTCTAGAATGTCCCTTCTTTCTCTCATACAGTGAGGGGGGGAAGTATTTCATCGCCTACCTAATTTGCCCATTTGCCCTCTGACGAAGAAATGACCAGTCCATAATTTTAATGGTAGGTTTACTGTAGCTGTGAGAGACAGAATAATAACAGGAAAACCCCTGTTCTTGTCCCTGACATCCTTGGACAGCTCTTTGGTCTTGGTCATGGTGGCTACTTTGGAATCTGCTGGATTGATTGCTTCTGTTGACAGGTGTCTTTTGTACAGGTACTGTAACGAGCTGGGATTACAGGTAAGACCTCTCCCTTACAGCAGATGCTTCTAATCTCAGCTCATTACATATAGTGAAGATACCAGGTAGCTTGACATCTGGCTGGTTGATAGGGGATCAAATACTTATTTCACTCATTATAATGCACACCAGTCTCTGACCTGTGGTGTGGTAGAGTCTCCTTCTTTGGAGGTCTTTAAGCAGAGGCTTGACAACCATATGCCAGGAGTGCTCTGATGGTGTTTCCTGCTTGGCAGGGGGTTGGACTTGATGGCCCTTGTGGTCTCTTCCAACTCTATGATTCTATGACTTTTGTCTTCTGGGTTTCTGGGGGTTTTCCTGTTGTTATTCTGTCTCTGTTGTTATTCTGTCTCTCACAGCTACTATAAACCTACCATTAAAATTATGGACTGGTTATTTCTTCGTCAGAGGACAAATGGGCAAATATAGCAGGGGATCAAATACTTTTTCCCCTCACTGTATGCTCATAAGACGTCCACTTCAGCAATCTTTCCCACCTAGTCCAATCTTCATTTTCTCTTCTTTACAAATTTGCAAGTTTGCATTTATTTCATGCTCCCCCATATGATGTCTTCCCTTTCTGTCTATTTGCCCCCCAAAATTCTCTAAGGACTTTAGAGAAATGAGAAGGATAAGAGCAACCACTGCTAAATAGAGATAGTATTGCACTTTCATCAATCATTCAGTTTGTTTCATTTATACATCAATATCCACAGCATATCACCGCATTGACTCTATGAGCAACAGCCATAATACTATAAGTTACTAATTACTGTATTATTGACTATTAAACGTTGTTGTTTTTTTTGCTGTTTTCATGTGTCAATTGCCTTCCATACCCAAAATATGCCTAGTTCTTACACTGCTTCCAAGCTCTCATGATTTGCAAGGTTTAAACCTCTGCATTGTTTCATCTGCATGAAAGGAGGGACACAAAATCTTTTAAATAAATAAAACCTGACAATTCTTTAAGAATGAAAGGTGTATTGTTACATATATATGCAGCTCCATATTTTCCAATAAAATAAGCATCAACACCCACTGTCAAAGGATAGAAACAGACTGCCAGTATATCCAACTGTGTAATGGGATCATCCTCCACCCCCACTCAATTGTTTTGTATTTTCTCTACTGTAAAATCCACCAGGATGGAGATGAGATACTTGAAGTGGAAGCCACTCCAGGTCTGACATGGCAGTTGTTGCACATTGCTGAATCTGTCAAATGAAGAGCAAGCACAAAAGGAATTTCCAAATGCAGCTGCTATTTCCCATTTGTTAAATCCTTTTATTACACCATATAAGTACACAGCTGGGAAATACTATAGAGTGGGAGTTAAAACAAAATATTTTGGCTTCCAGACATTCAGAACACACAAAGGACTCAGTGAAAAGCAATTCCTGATATCAAAAGGGAGTGAAAGTTTGAAAACATTTCTAGTCAATGTGTAGGGTTTGGTGGTGGTTGTCTTTTTTTAAATAAAAAATAAAAAATGATAACATTAAAATTCAATATAGTATATGTTACTCTTGTTATAACTCAGAAGTGCCGCATACAAAGAATGCTGGAAATGACTTGTATAGTAATTTTTTCAGGCCCATTTCCATATTCCACTTTCTTTTTTTAATCTCACACAGCTGCATAGGGTAGACACTCTAAAACCTCTATTCATACGTTATGAATTGGCCCCAATATGTAACTCTTCACATGAGTGATTTGCTCAGAAGTGCAACATCTCCTAACATGTCAGAAAGCATGCAGTGGCGACTTCAACAACAAAAGATCTGTGTATCCCCAACAGTTCCACTGTGAGATGCTATGCATGCATCTTCCATGGCTAAGCTTATGGACCTGCCACTTCATTCAGATTGTCAGAGAAAGAGAAGGGCAGGGGTGCCCACTACCGCAATGTGGACATGTGATGTCACACGCACACTCCTGCACATGCCTCTGCATCTGAGCACCCACCCAGAAAGGGTGCCTTGCTGGCTGGAGGTAAAGGGTGGAACTGAACAACTTATCTTTGGAAGCAGCACTGTTGCCGCCTGCGGGCTTTTCTCATTGATTTGTGGGTGCCTGGCCCCCACAATTATATTATTGTGGGTGCCCAAGCACCCATGGCCTCCTGGAGTTGGGTCCTCTGGAAAGCGGGGACTAATTGGTGGCCACTCTGAGGTTCTGGACTTCACTTTCTGGTGAGGTTTTATTGCTGTATTCAGTCCTAGGGCTTAGGCATCTGACTTGAGAATGATTGATAACTACATGTCCATGACTTTAGTACCTATGGATTCTGCAGTTTGTATTTATTATTCATAATTATTAGCCACATCCCATTCATATCTAAATTACAAAGAACATGCAAATTACAAAATGAAACTACAAAATAATCATAACACAACAGCACGAAGAGAACAAATAAATTAAAGCAGAACAGTTCTTAAAATCATTGCCCAACAAATCATTTAGGTCTTCTTCACACCTAAAAGCACTTCTGGATCTGTGGACAAGCAACTCTGGAAAATTTTTTGGAGTGTTCCCCCCCCCCCAATGTGCCAACCAGAGAGAGGTTGTTCTTAGCTAATTCCAATGTTATCAGTTGCTTACATTAAAGAAACCTTTAAATGTGTTGCTGGTTTCTCAGTCACTGTCTGTGGTAGGTTTTGAGCTGCTGGAGCTGTCTGGCAACCCTGAACAAGACATTGTGTAAAGATATTTCTGTAAACAAAAAAAAGTGGACATGTACAGGTTTTAGAGGTTGCTTGCAGACATCTGCAAATGCAGTTGGGGTTGAGGTGACCCAAAAATTTGTAAGTCTTGCACAAAATGATAGCTATGATTAAAAATAAATAAAATCAAATTTGCTATCAGACATGGAAGATTATAACTGGAGAAAATGTTCTTATAATTCAGATTTGTAAAGGGGTTTTGTAAACCTGTTGGATACTACTGGCCCTTAATAATATGACAAGGTATTGTTTTCTCATTCTCTGTGCTCCTTGCTCTAGGCTAAGTATGGTAGACATGAAGATAAACCGCACCTTTCAGTGTCACTTTGACACCCATCTAGCATTTGGTGTGAATGGTTTTTAAAAGTTGTTTCTGCCATTGTAAGAGAAGTAGAATTGACCCCAAAAGCTGCAAGAATAAAAACATCAATTTTCAATTAGATTTCCAAGGAGAGGCCTTGAAACACTACATGGCAATTCACACCTCACCATGATTAAGGAATACCTGGAACTGTGGAAGACCAACACAAATGCTTTTTATGCATTTCCCCCCACCCCACCCCTATGTCAGGGTGTATTTGATCCCACCTGTCAATTGAAGGTTAAATGCTGCAGTCAATCCCTAAGCTGTTGTATTTCCCCATTAGTTCAGATATCGCCACTTTTTCTGACTGATCGACATTTATAATTTCAAGCGACATTATTTTTGTTTTTTTTTCCTCTGTAAGCTTCAGGAATTCAGTTTCTGCTTAGGACCAACTACTACCACTCACAGGCAGTCCTCACTTAGGTGAAGAATTATGTACAGCCTACTGGATCTCTCCTTAGGGACATGTGGTTAACTACTAATGATTTTCAGGAACTTTATCCAAGAAGGCTGGGGTATTTTTCAGAAACAAGAAAAGTGAAACCAGAAAGCTAAGTCACTCGAGCAAAGTTCATGCACCTGTTTCAGAAATCTGATAATGGGAGTGTAACTTGTGGCTGTTTCAGCTTCTTGAAGGAACAGCAAGTATTGACATGAAGTTGCGTCCCACCCACCCCCTCCCCCAGAAAAAGAGAAGTAAATCTGAAGGAAGATTTGCAAATATATTGAAATGTAGATTCCGTTCCACACTGTCCCCCCATCCCATCTCCTTTTGAGTTCTTTACTATTCCTCTCTCCACTTTTCAAAGAACATAAAAGGTTCAGTTACTGTATAAGATATATGTTTGATCACATTTAATTTTTAAGCTCCTAACACCTGGCTTCAGGGACACATTTTTCTCTCATCACACAGCCTGAGTAGTTTGTACCTTGGGGGAACACAGCAGGTCTGGGAATCCTATTAGGAGTTCTCTCACAATTATGGGGAGGGGACACATTTTATCCAACTATCAGCACATCTGCTGCTGTGTATCTGAAGTTTGCAGGTTAACAAAGAGATAGAAATAATTTCCCACAAACTGATGTGTCACACGCAGCCTGAAAGAATGTTCCCTCAATATGTTTTATACAAGTTTCATTGTGTTAACCAAGCTGCTCTAGAGAGATGCCCTCCATTTAAGCACTGGGTGCTTTTGTCCAAAGTCCAATTATAAGTATGAGGGATGAGAAGGAGATAACATGGCTTTTGCCATTCTCTCCTCTTCAATGCCAAGTAAAAATTACATTATTTAAGGTGTTTGATCATTGGTCCTGGAAAGAAGGTAGGTGAGACAAGAGCCACCTCTGCAGTGCAGGACTCCACTGGCAGGTCTGAAACCAATGAACTTAAAAGAACAACACATCAGTCATTAGAGTCAGACATCTGTGGTCTGTGGCAGGGGTAATGGTGTTCTGAGTTGTGAAACCAAACTAGACATGACGTTATCTGCATGGTGAACAGGGTGGAAGTCTTATCATGGCAATAAGATCTCACATTGGGAAAGAGGCAGTTAGCTTTGATGAGCTCAAATACACTTTAGAACAGCCTTTTCTAAATTCCAGGTGCTAGACTACAACTTCTACCTGCCCAGTCAGTATGGTCAACAGTCAAAGACAATGGGAGCTGTAGTCCAAACATCTGGAGGCAGGTGGAAGCTGCTTTAGTTCCCTGAAGAAATTAGCATTACATTCAAGTGTATCAGCTCAGCCATCACTGACAGAGTCTTCATAGCCGTGACCACAAACACAATACAATATTAATAAGGTGAATGATGCCAAGACTTAAATTAGGAAACGGAAAGAAAATGATGATAAACAGGGGCAATTTCCTTTTGGCAGTGAGCTAATCCCATGACTTCATTCAAGAAGACCTGTATACATATAAGAGGAACTGCTTAGCTTACTGACATTGACGCACTGTGTCATTTCAGTTTGAAAATATCCTGATTAGGAAGAGTTGCCTAAAGCAACACTCCAAAGGTTGTCACAGATTTAGGACATACCATTCTATGCTGGGTTGAGATAACACTGTTCCAGTCAGCGTCTTGTTGGATTGTAGTGACTAGAGTTGGTAGCTCCTCGGAGTGAGGTTTGTTGTGCAATAGGGTGTGTAGAGGCAGATGGGAAGCCACAAGCTCTTCATTGTTGCCTTCTTCCTGCTCCTGTGATGCTAAGTCCTGGGTTGTTGCTTCCTCTCCATCAGCTGCAAATGGAGAGGTGGCCTGCTTGGAAGACATTCTTCTACAAGATAAGAAAAGGAAACACACAGATGCATTCTATTAAATTTAAAAACTAGGCTGCAAATACAACAAAAGGAAAAAAATAAAGTCAAAATAGGGAGAGGTCTTTTGCTTGCATAGGGTTTTAGTGTTCTGTTGGGAGCCACCCAGAGTGGCTGGGTTGGGCAGGGTATAAATAATAAAATTATTATTAATTATTATTATTATTGCTACCGCGTCCAAAACTAATTTACTATCATATCCCTAAACTAAGTGTGGTTTGCCAAGAGCCCAGGAGCAATATCAAAGGAAATAATTAGTGTTTGTAGTGGCACACCAGCTGATGCTGGCAAAATGCACTCCTAGGCATTGATATCTCTTGGATCTCTAGTGACAAGGATGGATCAAGGAGCATCCCTCACCTTAACAAAGGCTTGATCAAGACTAGGGGTAGGCAACCTAAGGTCTGGGAGCCTGGATGCGGTCCAATCGCCTTCTCAATCCGGCTCACGGACGGTCCGGGAATCAGCATGTTTTTACATGAGTAGAATGTGTGCTTTTATTTAAAATGCATCTCTGGGTTATTTGTGGGGCATAGGAATTCGTTCATTTTTAATTTTTTTCAAAATATAGTCCAGCCCCCCACAAGGTCTGAGGGACGGTGGACCAGCCCATGGCTGAAAAAGGTTGCTGACCCCTCATCAAGACACTACTGCAAAAATAAGAATTTGGGGTAGCTGGATTAAGTTCTCATCTGTCATGTGAATTTCAGATTTAAACAAGTGAGTCCTCTGTGACTTAAACCCAGAGAAGGAAGCGGTTGGTGCAGCCAGAATAATCATATTGAAATACCAGAGGTATGTGATTTCTCCTACCCTTGGTACCATAAAGCTCCTAATGTAAATACACAGTTTTTCCTCACAACCCAAAGGTTTTTCCTGCATGTTCTCTTAATTTAAGTGAGCATGTGAGAACTGCCTATTTCAGCATTTGTACAATTAAGACAGAAAACCACTGATCACTTGATTATGGAATGTGTCCCCTTGCAAAACAGAATCTATAAGCCACTATCTATGCTGCTCCAAATAAGCCCTATGATATATTTGTAGAGCATAATAAATAAATAAAGGATCTACCTCTTGAAGTTTGCATTACTTGTTTCTAAAATAGTTTTCTATTTCATATTGTTCCTTTGCTACTAGGTGCGAAGAATTTGGAATACAATCAAATGTATTGGATCAACGATAAAGGTATGCATTTAAAATCTCTGCTTTATTCTAAGAAGAATATTTGATCTTATCTTTTTAAGCCTTTTCCACAGAAGCAGACTCATGATAATGTTCAAAAATAATCATTTCAATAAAAATAGAAAATTTAAAAAAATACTAATTTATGAAGAAACAAGAAGACAATAACAGTTCAAGTATATTAATGGGGACATATACTTAAGATATTCTTAAGAAAATTTAGAATATCTTTATTGCGAAAACTGCATCAATAACTCAAGAATGAGGTTTCCACCTTAATTACTCTTTAATAATAATTGATTTCATACCATTTTCTTAAAAATGCGCAAATCAGTTAACAGAGGAAACCACATGAGCATTTTTCAAATTAGCAAATCATTAACTCAGTAGTACTGTTTCTATAGACAAATAATTACTGATTAAAGAGGATGGAAATCTGAGACTAACAGTTAAATTTACAGATCTGACACATGCTTTCATGAATATTACAGTGAAGGAAATATCAAGTGTAAAGAAAAATAATTAAGTTAATTCCAATTTAAACAGTAGTTTTTAATGTAACAGGCCAAGTTTCACATAGGATTTAACAGCTAATGCTAAATTTCTCACAATTAATGAGAAGAATCAGATTTAGTATCCTACAGTGAACAAAATTAATATTGGTTCAGATAATCTAATTATATACATTTTAAAATAGAAGTATTACAGGCTGTTTGACATAAATTTGAAATATATCAAAACAGTGATACCTGTTATGCAATAATAATCATAACAACCACAAACCTTACAAATAACTTTAATGCTGACCTTTAGACTGTGAGTGCAAACCAAAGTACTGTCAATGACCAGAATTATCTTGATGTTATCACTGTATGTACTACACTAAACTAACAAAATAGCTGAATCCTTGAAGTTTATTTCAAACAGTCAGGACAAAAAAAATATTCTCCAGTTTCAAATTCTAACTACTGCAGGATATTTTAACCATTACATTAGTGTTGCAGTCGCAGAATCCTGACATTAGAAAGGGACAAGTCAGGACAAATATTTGGCATCAGTGTGCAAGACATACCACCTTATTTTAAACATGAAAGCTAAATGTACACTATTCTGATTACCAGCACAGTACAATTGTGAATAAATCTCCAGTGGTTTTAAGGCAATGGTGCATTTAAAACAGTTCTTAGAAGACGATTCTATTCACTTGAGCATTCGCAGGCATCTTCCAATTACAAACAGGGCTGACTTCTTCCAGAAGGAATAAGCTCTGGCTGCTTTTTTCAGTTTAAATTAATCATGACACAAACCCAGAAATGAAAATGTCTCTTAAGAATAATTCCAACTACAAACTGCACCAATGAATAACAGTGCACAATCCTAATTAAATGCAACTGTGCAGCTGTGAAAATAGGTTAAATCTGTCCAAAGCTATGAGATGGCTTTTAAAGGCTGGTTTGTTAGGGGGTGTTTTCTTAAGGAAGGCTGGGCTCTCGGTCTTAATCAGCCAATAAATTATTTCCTGCAATTACATTAAATAGAAAATTATCTTCAAATTGGGAATGTTAATTGAAAATCAAAATTCAGAGTGAAGTTTAGAAATTACATGCTGAATATAATTAATCTGGAAAGACTTCACCTCCGTTTCATAAACAGGATTTGGGTAATTCCTCAAGTGACCGTTCTGAAAGCTACCGAGTTAACAGTGCAATTACAGTGGAAACATCTTTTCTTTCCATTTCATATTTGTTTATTTATACATACATATGTCAATGTTGATAAGGACGCATTAGTAAACAACTATTCAATGCACAGATAAATACACCTTAAACAATATATCTACTCAGGATACTTAAAAATAAATGTTAAACAACATGAAAATGTTTTTTATCATAATTGCAAAGTTTTGCCACAAATCTAGTATATCTGTGCAGAAACACTTATATGCCCAGCTTTTTGTCTGTTTATCTATGTACACACAGGCACATAATCTGCAGGATAAGACAGCACCAGATCCTGAAACTTCATAAGCTATTCCTATTTTTGTCTCTGATAATACTGCATGTATCAGAACAGAGGATTCGAATCTGAGCATCATCTACCAAGAAGAGATGGTCCACCCATGATGTCAGGTGAAGCAACTGCCTCACATGGCAGGAAGGCTTCCAGAAGGTTGCACAGAATGGAATGCGACTCTCAGGTATTTTTAAAAAGGGTTTCCCATCCCTGAAATACTGAGTCAGTGTTGCAATAAATACAGTGGTACCTCGGGTTACATACGCTTCAGGATACAGACTCCGCTAACCCAGAACTAACCCTGAACTTTGCTTCAGGATGAGAAAAAGAAATCGTGCTCAGGCAGCACGGCGACAGCAGGAGGCCCCATTAGCTAAAGTGGTGCTTCAGGTTAAGAACAGTTTCAAGTTAAGAACGGACCTCCAGAACGAATTAAGTACGTAACCAGAGGTACCACTGTAGTTAAATTGGCCTAGGTGCTAGTTATGCAGAATAAACAAAAGTCTGTTTGCATTTTATAATGCCTATAGCACCTGTCTTATAGACACTGCTATATTTATTGTAATGAACAAAATAAAAACACTACATCAAATACTCCTGAAATATGCTCTTTAGCTGCACTTTTGAAACTGCCTGAGCACTAAATAGAGCTATGGGTACTGTACAAACTTATGCTATTTGTACTCCTGCTGCTGCACTTTGTCCCTATACGGATAAGAAATATACCAACTAGAGAAGGGAAGGGAATAAGGAAGTGGATCCAGCAGGTAGACCTGCCCACCTGTCAATCAGCTGATGCCACAATGATATCTGGTGACTTAAAAAAAAGATGCAAACGTATGGACCGCAAAGTGCTGACAAATCAGCTGATTGTTGAGTTTTGTGAATCCTGGTCCACAGTGGGCCATAAGACCTGATGATTAGCCAACTGTACTTGTGAAGCCCCATTAAAAGTGCTTTGCAAGCCACTGCCAAATGTGATGATCGGCCGACTTTAAGAGGTTGCAAAGCCAAGTTTGCAAGGCTTTGCAGGTGCCATCTTTCAGCTGCTTATTTGTGCCCGCAAAACCCATTTTGGCACAGCCATGTCTTTACCTGCCTCGTACCAGATGTCAGATGTAGGGCAGGTGCCAAATAGCATGATGTGCCAAACAGGCAGACCTATCAAGTCTAATTAGGACCATGGGCTACAGAATAGGCAGTCTGGGTGGTGTTTTTTTTTAAAAAAAAACAACAACAACCCAGCATGTCCCAGGTGGAAATAACAGGGGTAGAAGGCGGGATGCCTCGATCATGACAAATCATGAACAGAAGGAGGTATGCTGTTGGAGGCGAGGGTGGTTTGGAGCCCTGGAATACCTGCTGTGACTACTTTGCAAGCCACTTTGAGGACAAAGTCGTGGGCATTTGTGTCAAACTTAATGCTATTGATGTTGCAGCATGCCATGAGGTATTTTATATTTTGAGCTTGGGGTTCCCTCTGTTAAAACCCATGGGCAATGTGGTGCCCTCACACAGACACACCCTTTTGGCTCCTCCCATGGGCCCCCTGCCTCTCCCAATTCTTATCAGTATTTTTAAAATAAGTCTTTCTTTGCTTTGAATTAGGCTACCTTGGGGGGGGGGGGTTGAGCATCACCAGTTATGTCGCTATTTTGTGTTGCCCTCAATGGTTTTTAAGATTTTCAAATGGGCCATAAAGTTTAGAACTTTCCTAAGCAATTGTTTCATGTTGTGGTACAAATTTAACCACTGAAGCTGCAATTTGAAGGGAGGGGCTTCTTAACCCTTTCCCTCTTAACCCTTTCCCCCTTATGCCATATTGCTGCCCCAAACCACTCTACACAAAATTGAGTTATACTTTTATTGTTTTACCCAGTGAGATCAAGCCAGCTTTGGGAGAGTGATTTTCAGCAGGAGTGTGGTACAAGAGGGAAGGAAAAAGAAGCCTATTTCTTCCCACTGTGGTCTTCCCCTTCAAACCTCTTTTTTTTGGAGAGGGGGACTGTTGAAAAAGAATCACAGAACCATGTGGAATAATGAAGTTCCATTCTAGAGAACAGGGCCAGTAAGGGGAGCACAACTGTGATCTTGAAGAACTTACTAAAGTTTGTAAAAACAAGTTTATGACCATCTACATCTGGGCGAAATCTGTGGTTCTCCAGATGTGGGGGCAGTAGATTTCCCATCATGCTTCACTAACAGTCATCTTAGCTGGCAGTGAGGGGAGCTGTAAGTCCAGCAACATCTGGAAGGGCAAGAGTTCCCCAACCCAGATCAACATGATCCTAAGGTATTTTCTGGCATCCTCAGTACTATTTAAAAAAATAAAAATGCAAATCACCCTTATTCTAAAAGTGGTTTGACATTGTGCCACTTTTTCGTTTACCTAATATTATTTTTGTGCGTAACAAATTTATAATGACAGTGAAATCAGTTCTTTTCTAGAAGTTGTTTTTTTCCAAAAAAAATTATTTTTTTAGAAAAGAATCCCTCGCCACTTATAACCCCTGAAAACAGGGATTTATAATGGAAGTGCTGACACAACCCTAACTAAAGCGGCGCAAATGGTGCTGCTATAATACACAAAATCAAGTTCTATTATTCTAAACTCTTCTCACTTGTGGGGTTTTTCTTTACTGTGCTCCCAGACAAACTGCTGAAGCATGAAAAATTTAAATGCAATCAAATGGATCCAATTCCACTTTCCTAGAAACAAGTGTCTACAGTGGTACAGTCGTAAAAGGAGAGGCATCCAATTTGTCTGATGCTCGTTTTTAAAAATCTGTTTATAATACTGTGCAGTAGAGGAATAAGAGGAAATTACAGCCACTGCATTAAGTGACTGTCAGGGGGGATACATTGTATGACATTGAGGGGAGATTGAGGTACAAAAGCATTGCTGAAATAAACTGTATGACACCATGCCATGCTGAGATGTGAAGGGTCCCCACAAGTTAGATACATATATACATACGTACATATATGCATACAAACGTACATACATAGGAAGAAGGAAGGAAGGCAGGAAGATATGTATGTATGTAATTTGGTAAATTCTGCAAGCAGATAACCTGTGACTCTGGCACAGAGTTTCTCTACCTAGTGTCAATTCTGCACATACAAAATTCATCCATTATATATGTGAAAGCAAACCATTATACATGTGAAAGTTCTTTTCACGTGTATAATGGTTTGCTTGTCTGGTAAAAGCTGCTGACCCAGGTAAAGACAAGACTTCGCAAAAGTAATCTTCATACCTGTCCCTTTTGTGAGAAGCCTGAGCTTATAGAAACTTTCCATCCAGTGTGTTTTTCAAATAATCCAAAGCGCACTTTCAGAATTCCTAGATGGCATTTGGAATTCCCACAACATATGGGGGAAATACTTCTAATATGTTATCCAATGAATGAACAAACAGAAACAAAATTCACAATGTCAGTAAAAGTGTTCTGACAAAATAATTGTGTCGTGATACTAATAGCACTCCTCTTCTTGGAAGCCATCTATTATCCCTCATGTGGAAAGGCTGAACTGCAAAGCAATACAAAATACTGTTGGCTGTAGGAACGTGATATTGAAATCAGGTCTTTGGGGGCCTCAATCTAGCATCCTTGCCCAAGGAACAATTTGCCAGATATATTAGTCAGGACATTTCTTCAAACCCAGTAAATATTATACTGTTAGAGCCAGCAATGATGGCTTGTCCTCTTATCATGGATGACCTGCTACAAACCTCACATTTCTTCAATTAACAACCTGATCTGGACTGTCACCTTCTTTCAATCAGATATCTGTTCTTGCTCTCTGCACTACTGCTTTGATTTCCATTCCTGCTCCTAGGCCTGGTTTTAAACCATAAATTTCTCTCTGCAAAGTACAGAACTCTAAAATCACCTACCTCCACTGTTGAATTAGGTTTCCTTACTAAGCTATTCAACATTAACACCTAACCACTGGTATCTGCAGCATGTTGCAGCTGGACCTGGTTAAGAGTTCTGGTTCCTGAGTCTCTTTGGGTCTGATCTTACAGAAAAGGCCTCAATCCTTCAATTAACATCTATGCCCCCATCCATTTAATACAGGGACCCTCTGAATTAAAGAGGTACCCTCCAAATACTTTGGTCTACAGCTGCATTCAGGTGTGGGGCTTATTGCTTAGTTTATTAGTTGTAATGCCAGCACTTTAGTCTCATTTTCTAATGTTACTTTTCACACTGTTGCATTATGGAACCATGATGTTTTCATCAACATACTGCCATGCTGTGCTAAATTTTAAATGATGGGAAAGAACCATATGCTGGGACACTGCTACAAATTTTGCCACGTGAATGTACAATACAAAAATCCCATGATTTCCCAAGTTAATGGGATTGTTGTTGTTTTTTCCTGGAAACCATTTACATGGAAATGAGCACTAAACTTCCACTAGATTTCCAGAAGTGGGTTTTACGTTTTGTGAAAGATCACACAATATGAAGAAATTATCAGGGAAGGAAATGCCAGGAAAAGAGAATGAAGTGCTGTTTGAACACAACCTACAACTCCCAACATACCTGACTGCTAGCAATGCAGCCTGGAGCTGATGTCCTAAACATCTGGAGGGCACCATGTTGGCTACCACTGATTTAACAGATTCAGACTCACACTGAACCAGGTAATATAAAAATGCAGATGCTAATGTTCCTAAGACTCAAGAGTGAACTATACCACTTCAGTCTGCAGTGAAAGATTGTGGATTTTAATGCTACCCCCACCAAAAAAGAAAAAAAAAACCATAAGGAAATTAGTGAATTAGAAGGAACATTTTCCCCAACCTTCTCCATGTTGTGTTATTTTTCCTACTTGCAAGGTAAGGTGATCTTATGGAGTTGTTAAAAAATGTTTTGTGCACCTGTGATTTTAATGGCACTGTCTGTTATGTACTCCGTCACTTCTGTTCCATGAATAGATCCAGACGGGTGTAGCTTCACTTGTTTCAGCGAATCAGCAGTCATTTATTTTGCTCTGGAAGCAGCTCCACAAATCAGACATAGAAATTATTTGCTACATCTGTGCCCTAGAAGAGTACCCATTTCCAGGAAGCATGGCTTAATTAGAATGATAAAATGGAAATCTTAATCTTGGTGCCAGATTATTTGGAACCCTGACTCTGCCAAAATGTATTATCTAGCCATAAATTCAGAAACATAATGAATTGCTGAAGTAATGCTCTAATCCACCTGACATTTAATAACAAATAGTTACTTCCTTAAATTATAATGCATGGTATCCAATTACAAGGGGCATACATGACAGGGACAAGACCGTACAGGAGTGGCTGCCTATACAGCGGGATTTGAATCCTGACACGTAATTCCCAAACAGAAAACTATGACAATATGTTTGGTTCAGCAGTTTGCACAATAAATTCTGTAATTTTGTTTGTTGTTTACTTCTGGTATCTCAGCATTTGGCTGTTTTTCAGTAAACTCATGTAAGGCTACAACCCATAGCTATGTCTACTCAGATGTCCCATTAAATTCAATGGGTCTCACTTCTAGGTAAGTGAGAGTGTATTATAAAACAGGTATAATAAAAACAGCTATGAAAAAAGAAGAAGAATATATGCTTAGATAAGTGATGTGCATGGTGGGGAGAAGGGTGGGGAGAGAATTCCCTCATAACTAGAACTCAGGGCCATCCAATTAATCTGAAAGCTGGAAGATTCATGACAGACCAAAGAAAATAGTTCTCCATCTTCCACACTGTGCCCCCATCAAATTTACTTTATGCAACATTCAGACACCAAGTCCTGCTTTATTTTACTCTACCTGTGCCCCTGACATGGTTCCACCTGTTGAGTGGTGGGGCCAGTCCTGAACAGTGTACATGAAGGTAAGTAGAAAGTGGGGTAGGAGTGAAGCCAATGTGGATGTCATGCATAAATCGGGAGGCGGGGCAGTTTTTCAGGTCAGAACGCAACGATGTGCTGAAGACTAGTGAAACACTGATCATACAACTCAGAACTCCAGAAGTTAATATTTTCTGCAGTTTATATTTAGCTGATAATATTCCTGTCACTTTATTTATACAGCCTAAGCTTGTTCTTTGGGCTGGAGCTCATATGCCTCGGAATGCTTTGACTCATGAATTGTTTCTCCTGATAATGTTACATCATGTAACTACCTCTGTTTAAGTGGTTAGTATTAGCTTCTCTGTGCTGCCTGCCTTTAAAGTCGTATGACTCTGCCATGTGTCTCTGCATATCTGATTTCTTACTGACACGCACACAGATTGAGAGAAAGACAGACAGAGCCTTCAGCTAGAAATTTTCTAATTGGGAACAATAGTAAGGGTGCTGGCAACAGACTGAGCAACAGTCCTTGCTCTGCTTTTACTTGCTTCTTTGGCAGCCATTGTAACAAAACATAAAGTATACATAAATACTGTATAGACCATTAGTATGGGGGGGGGGTGTCACAGTTAACCACTACTATGAGTTCTAGGTAACATAAATAATCACTTGCCCTTGTTGAAGTTCTACCAGAAAAACCCAAAATCCTAAAAATCCTTGGATTGTTATATTTTGAGGCAATAGCTGAAAATAACTGCATTGTTTTATCCCTGGCATGTATGCCACCCTAGGCTCCTTTGGGAGGAAATGTGGGAAATAAATTTAATAAATAAATAAAACAGCTCTCAAGGAAGCTCAACAGAACTGTTTTTGAAGAGGAGTAAACAAAAAAAAAATCTTAAATTATGTGGTTGTGAAAGATATTTGAAATCCATATTTCTTCCAAATTCATCAGCTGAAGGTACCTTTATGTGCTTTGTCTCATCTACGTGGCTTTCAGGAGTGGAGTAAAGCTGAAGGGACAGACTGCATCACATTAAGACATAGTCAATTATATATATATATATATATATATATAATGCAAAACACTTCTTTCTTCTCAGCAAAACACTTTCTTGTCCAGTATCTTAAAAACTGATTCCCAGCACTTCATTCTACATCTCAGCAATACCTTTTGTTCCAGATCAGCAAATAAAGTGTCAATTTCAAGCGTATCTGTAATCACTTTCTAGTAAAACACCAAATTAGTACCTTGGTCCAAAATGAAACAACGGGTGCTACAGTGCAGTTGCAGATTGTTTGTTTACTTTAAAGCCTACTATGCAAGCATGGTATTTCTGATTCAACAGAGGTTACACAAGCAACAAAGTAGTTAAATATAGGTGCCAAACCACACTGCCAGGAGCTCTTAGTACTGTGAGGCAGTGTTACCTGACACCTTGCTGAACGTAAAATTACTTGTTTCTGCAACTGAGGACAATCAAATTGTCACCTTCCATTGTAATAATGCACAACTGGTGATCAGCTAAGTGCAAACATAATTACCACAAAGCTACTAAGAGAAAATGTAAATCTTTCTCAAGAATAAACACATCCGTCCAGCTATCCAAAGATGTCTTCATTTTAATGTCCAATAGCATGTGAAATTCAGAAGCTAGCAAATGGGGGGACGGCATCATAAGAATACTTTTGTTGTTGCTATATTTGGACACTAAGCCTTGTGGATAGCCTCCTACGGCTCAGGGGTAACATATAGCATGGGCATCACAAAAGACACATTTAATGATAATTATTATAATTTTCTCTACCAGCTATGTATGCTGATACAAAGCCAGGCCTGCCTGTTCCCATACCCCTCAACTGTCCCAATTTTTCATGCAAAGCACAGTGATCATTTTGGGTGCCATGATCTCACCCCAAAAACTTTTTCTAGATGTACAATTTCATGTTGGTCACATCACTCGTGCAGGAGTGCAGCCCCAGAAGAGAGTGTCCTGGGTTTTCACACCCTCAATGTGTTGGAAGATATGCTGTTCCCAAGCTCAGTAGACTAGAGGCAAAACCAGCACACACTAGAGCAGAGCTTTCCAAACTTTTCATGTTGGTGAAAACCTTTTAGACATGCATCATTTTGCAACATAGTAATTCAGCTTTACCAGCAAACAGGAGGTTGAACAGCCCTGGGAGAAGCACGGTGAGCATTCGCGCAGCACACAGTTTGAAAAGTTCTGCACTATAGTGACAATACCTTCTATTTGAGACCTTATTTCTAGCATTCAGCACTATCAAACTCCAAACCAAAACAACTTGCTGATTTGGTGGCCAAGCTCTGCAACAACTCCTGTCATTCCTGTATGAGCATTCTGTTTGCTTTCCTAGCGCTGTGTGTGTGTGTGTGTGTGTGTGTGTGTGTGTGTGTGTGCATGTACACACAGAGAGACACTCACTCACAACTGTACTCCTCTAGTGAAGCAGCCCTGACATATTAATGGCAACTGCTTGTAGCCCATACTGTGCGACTAACGAAGGTGCTGTACAATATTGCAAACCAAACAAGTCAAACATTAACTTTGACCAAGTCATTTCACCCAGGTCATTGATGCCTAGTTTTGTTTTTGTTTGCTTAATTACTAGAAAGCACATATGGATGTTTACTTCTCCAGATTAATATGTTGATCAACTGCACACATATGCAGGTTTTCAAAATGCACTTTAACAATACAGTGGTATCTTGAAATAAAGGAAAACTCAGTACACTAAATATCTATGAGTCAACTTCAAAACACAGTATGCTAGGCAGGCAAAGTTAACAGTGCCCGCCTTCACGTTGGAATTTGTGACTTGGGCTAAAACAGCCTTCAGTGAGTAATAAAAATAGCTCTGTGCCTCACATTTACTGAACCACACAACATGATATCTTACAGACATCCAGGACCATTCTTCCCTAGAGAGACTGAAGACTTTTACAGACCCTGCACCAGATTCACTAGTGAAATGTAATTACTGTTAAGAATAAAATATAAAACTTTCCTGAGTAGAAACTAACCTCCTGTATAAAACATGAAGTATATTAAACAGCATCTCTCTTAGTAGAAAAGACAACAAGGAACTTCCACACATAAAATGTGCACTGCTTAGTTGAAGAGGAAATTTGAGGGTTTCCTCACAATCTCACTTCCATTAATAAATGACATACTTCTCAGAACAACAAACAGATGGCATGTTTCTAACTGCCCTCAAGACATGCAAATAGAGGCAATAAGTAAATAGCACAAGTAGCATTAAAGCTGATATAAAAAATACCCCCCATTTACCACAGTTATAAACAACACAGACAATCTGACAATTAATCTCCCACTAAACAGCACATTAGTACATGGAAATGATCAGCGGTGGCTGGTGCCCATTGGGACTTGTAAGGCAGAAGGCAAGGAGACAGACAGTAGATGAGGTCCTGCCCAATGCTGGGCAGAGTGAACTAGTTCTAGTTTTTTCTCCATCCTCCTCCCTGATCAGTTGTACAGGGGCAATACTACTTGGTTGTAAGAAGGCAGACAGGTGAGGGATGGATGGGAACAGATGGAGGTTGGTGGGGTAATGCCCTATTTCCCCTAATGGACCAGCTTCTACCAGAAATTGCTGCTGTGGCCTAGCAATACTTAGGAAATTTCATTTTTGCAAATTCTGATTACTATGTGAATCCAAACTTAATAATCTACTAGCTTTGGAACTCCTGAATATTCAGCTGCAGTTTGGGGCTCAAAATTTTATCAAAATATGTTCATGAATGCACATTCTGGGAGAACATACACTTAGAAATGCATATAGAGAGAAAATAGGTATATAAAATATATATTTAATTGTGTGTTTATATGCAAGTTTTCCTGCAGATTCTTTAAAAAAACCACAAACAACCCAACAACCTCTGATTCACGAGGAACTGTGATTGGAGAGAAGTGAAAATGACACAGACTAGAAATAGAGTGAGCTGCCAATTCCGACATTGCTCCAATACTGTCACCATATTTTAAATTTCTGAATAGTTACATATATCAATTGGTGCTAAGGCCAAATGGATGCTTTCACCTATATGGTGAAGCATATAGCTACAGCCACACTGTGTCAGGACTTGCTTGGATGTGGCAAAGTATACAATCCTGAGAGAACTGTGCTGGCTAGCAATTTGGCTACCAAGCCAAATTTAAGGTGCTAGTGATGAATGCTGCATCTGCACCATACATTGAAACCAAATGGATTCCTATGAGGAATGAAATAATGCTGTGGGTGGGACCTTATAAAAACCCAAATAACTTGGCACCCAGAAATCTGAAGAACCATCTCCTCACATAGAAACCTACTCATGTACTAAGATCCAAAGGTGCAACCCGCCTGATTGTCCTGCATTTAAGGGACATTCTTATCTTATGCAACAACCTGGGAGAGAGCTTACTTTGCAATGGTGCCCTGTCTACAGAACATCCTCCCTTCTGATACTGACTCAGGTGAGCTTTTGACACCTGATAAATAACTCCCCCATCCCAAGAAGCTTTTATGGGGTTTTGACCATTACTGTTGCTATTTGATCATTTATGCATTTCACCTATTGTTCTTTATTTGTAACTCTGTTTTTGTTGACTGCATTTGCTGGTTTTAAATTTGAATTTTTCACATTGTGATGGGGGAGGCAATAAAAATAGTATATATATATAAAGAATTAAAATAAATAATAACTGCAGCCTCTTGGTCTCTGGACTGACTCAGTCTACAAAACGGGCAATGAAATGTTCCCAAACAGGAAGAAGAGAGAGCTGCCTCTCTTACTGAACAGGGAGTGCAGCTAAGTGGGTGTGAGCTCTTGTCCGGGAGCCCACATGTTTGCATGGTCCCAGTAAGCCATAATTTGGCTTACCACGTTGTGCAAACCAGACAAGTGTATAGGACTGAACCAGCTAGAAACGTAATAATCATTTCAAAATGGCACACTGCCAGGAAGAACTGCCTTGTCCATATTATACTCCTGAAGGAGAGATGTGTGAAAATCTGTCCGACTGTCTACTTCTATTTTAATGCACATTCATGCAACAAACATCGTGTATAAAAACTCGTTCATTACATTAAAAGCAAGATATTTCACAAGAGCACAGAGAATGTAGCTTTAAAATAATTTTCACCAGTAACACTTTTGAAGACAGGACTGTTCAAAATACAAGCTTAACACTTGTTAATCCAATTTTCTGTTAATTCAAATTAACAAGCTCTGGATGTTAGTACTTTAAAGTTGGTTCTTCCTTATACAACAGAAGACAACTGAAATGTTTCCTCATTGTGCGTGATGTGGTACAAAAGAGCTGAAAATAAAATTGTTCTTTATTGTGGTTTTCATCTCTGACCTGATTTTTCCTATGTCTTTAGGATTCAACATATGATCTGTATTTGAAAGGAAAGAACTGTAGTTTCCCCAGTGTTGTCAATTTTTCATTTAGGACTCTCTGTTGTAATAGTTTTTCCACTTGTGTTTACCACGAATAATTTATTATAGGAAAGTAAACAACATATAATATTCATTGTATGTTGATTACTTTGGCAGTCAAATTCTTATGGTTTATGAGCCATCTATCCATTTGCAAGAGATGTCTGCAGTGAAAAAGCATTGGGCTTTACTGCCTCCTTTTGAAATTTTGCTACCCAAATCATCATGACCACATGACTCGGTGCAATGATTAATGGAGCAACCATGGGCTGTATCCAGTTGGTATCTGTCAGCTGACAGAAGGCTCTTCAGAACCTTCCATTTGCAGAACAGGAATTGATGTGATCTTCATCAGTTCCCTCTCTCTGAAGTCCTCCCACATCTGCTTCAGAAGGGCTAGTGGAGCCTTCAGAATAATGCGGGAGAATTCTGTGGGGAGGAGAGGGGAAATCACTGTAGGTCATCTCAGTCCCTGTTCTCCTCATAAAAGGCCCTGCTGGATCAAAAGTTCCTTCCACCAGTAGAGAGACACCAAAGTCAATATGAAAAGCGTTCCCTGACGTCAGAAAGTTTGAAAACCACTGGCAGCATAAGAGAAAGATTCTACTGAATGATAACTGCAGATACTATGAAACTTTGCTGATTTACAGAACCAATTACAGATAGGTAGTCGTGTTGGTCTGCCATAGTCAAAACAAAAATTTTTTTTCCTTCCAGTAGCACCTTAAAGACCAACTGAAGAAGTGTATCTGAAGAAGTGTGCATGCACATGAAAGCTCATACCAAGAACTAACTTAGTTGGTCTTTACAGAACCAAGTAACTTAAAATCTGTGGGTTCCATCCAATGTTGCATGAGTGAAAGCCGAGATCACACAATGGATTTCCCCCTCCCACCTGTTTCCCCCAGTACCCCTCAAAAAGCCATAGGATCAAGGGCCATTCTGAACACGTGGAGTGTGTTACAAGAGGGAGGGGAAATCACTCCAAATCAGATGGAGGACTCTTTTCACTACTGCAGCCCACTAAAACATATCCTAAAATGTTTGGTAGGTTCCCCAGTCCTTTCGATAAGTTTTTTATGGGTGGAGGGGCATGGGGGGGGAGGGAAAGATCCATTGTGTGAACTGCTACCTTCCCTTCATACAACATTGCATACAAATCCTGAAACCCTAGAAACAGTGTTGGGCCACAGTAGGCAGAATTAAACGTAGGTTAGTTATATTACATAGTTATGAACTCAAGTAGTCAGAGCAATAGGCATATTCTCACTTGGGACATCCATATGGCAAAATTTCCTCCCCTCTGAGCATGCCAAATCTAATCAACTGGTAAATTTGAAGTGGTCACATGCCCCCTATTTTTAGAATTAGAAAGCAGGCTCTATGGCTCCCACATCATCCTGCTGTACTTGATTTAGCACACTATTAAGCACCTACTTAATTTTTCTAAAATGACAACTCCTCCATTCAGAGGGATGGAGAGAGACAGAGAAAGAGGTCTACAACTTGTTGTGGGAGGCAAGTAAGGCATTATAATTCTTCTTGTCTTAAAAACACTTTTTTATTCTGATTGCCCTATTTTATTTCTTTTGTAATATTTGTTGTTGTTTTTTTTACTCTTTGGAAACTACCCTATATATTCTGATCAACCACTGAAGGACAAAATATAAATTTTATAAATGAACAAATGGCTCAAAAAGCACACTTTGGTCCATTACTGATATTTGGAGTGTCTCTAGAATCCATCAGAGACATAAATAAAATAATAAATATCTGGGGGAATTTATGACAGTGCCCTGTGAATGTCCAGAGAAGTATTCCTGGTGGGTGCTCTGGTGGGTGCTCTCCAGTTACCCAGCCTGAGCTTGGGACATTTTCCAAAAGCTATATCAAACATACTTAGCAATCAGTGATGAGAGCTGGGTTATTTTAGTTAGCCATTTGGCAGAGCAATCCTGTCGTATAGGCAAAGCAACTACCAGATTCACTGAACTGATGTTTCACTATGGTCAAAGCAGGAAATGGGGGTGGGGAGAGACAATTTTATCCCTCACACTGACTGCAATGAGAGGCAATTGACTATGCCAGCCCTGGGGTACTCTCAATTCCATGGACATGTTGGGAATTGAGGGGGCTTTGCAAGTGGCAGAGCCACACCTGCTCCCACAAACCTGGTTTTCTCTGGGGAAACACAGCTGATACTTCCTACCTAGACACCAGTCTACTTCTGGCCGTGTGTCACTTCCGGATGGATCTCCTGCTATCCCAGTGGAGTGGAACTTATTCTGCTTTCTAAGGCATTTCAGCTGGCTTTCTGGTAGGGCTTGAATTGCAAATGTGTATATAATTGGCTTGATTAGAAATCAACATGAACATAAGCCACCTGCACAGCCCTCTAAAGTTTTACATTACAATATTATATTATATTATATTATATTATATTATATTATATTATATTATATTATTATATTATATTATATTATATTATATTATATTATATTATATTATATTATATTATATTATATTATATTATATTATATTATTAATGCCATATATTTTCCTCCCACATTAACCCTCTAATCTGTATATATATTACAACTTCTGTATTCTACTGGTGGAATCATACATTTCCCTATTGCTCCTTTCTAGATATTAAACTTGTATAATGGGGGGGGCAGGGTAATCACCAAAGTTTCTGCTCATACTGGTAGGATCACCAAAAGTATTGACTTGTAGCAAGATTTGGGTAGAAGAGAATGCGTCAGCAGGTAGGATTCATATAGATTCAGCTTTTGCATTCAGCATATGTATCATTATGCGTTTACCCCAACAAAGGGCCAAGTCTGACATAGAAGTCAAATCAATATAGTTTTTTATTCCTGATAATTTTTGTTATTTTCTGTACTGGTCTTAAAGTAATTTCCAGCCATGTAGGAATAAAATTTATCAATGCAACTATTACTGGCCACTTATCTTCCTTGTTTTAGAGAAGGGAAACAATTGCAATCAGGATGAGCAATAGAGTTGAGCAGGCTTCTTAAGTTGGCGATTTATTGGAGTTTCTTTGTGGGTTTTGATCTTTCCTCATTCATTGACAATATTTAAATCAACATCTCTTTAATGAATGAGCACATAAAAATAGCCAATTACCAATTTTTCGCCTGTGAAATAGCACCCCTAGTCTATTTCATATATGGCTTCAGCCTCTGTTCTAGCAACTGCTCCAGGGGGAAAAGACCACACTTGTAAAACTATAATTTACAAGTTAAGACACAGTATCAGTGTGATCTGAAGCATGTCTACTCAGAAATAAGTCTAATTTAGTTCAGTACAGCTGACTCCCAGTGTGCATAGGACTATAGCCTCTGTAACTGAACAATATATTTCCATTTTGATACTTTTCTTTAAGGAAGCAAACTTTATAAATTCCACATACCTCTTCCTTTTAATCATTATCAAATTCCTTCATTCCACTACAAGTTCAATCACACCAAAAACAGAAGGTGATGCTGAAGAATATTTGTTGGCACTGAAGCAGCAAATTCCTGCAAAATGTGCCTGACTGCCCATGCAGATCATGACCAACATCAGTTAAACATAGCTGCTACCCTTAGCTCAAGTAAGGCTGCAATCCTAACCATACCTACTCAGAAGCAAGTCCAACTGAATTCAATGGGCTTACTCCCAGGTAGGCGAGGGTAGGAGTGCAGCGTAGCATATGAAATATATGTTTACAAAACAAACCTATGAATAAAGGGTTGCTTGTAAAAATAAATTGCACTGACTAAATACTTTTTTAAAAAATCAAAAGTGATAATAGCATTTACACTGACAACTGCAAGGATTTTTTTATTGATTACAATAAGCTATCAAGATAGTATATAATAGGAAGCCTAACAGCAAAATATAAGATTTCAGTTTTGAAATAACTCTTTTAACTCCCTTTGGGGGGAAAATGATACTTTATATTTCCTTTAGTTTTAATCTGTTCAGTATGAAATTCCAAGCTGCAGAACAGTTTTCTCTGAGTCTTTATGTAAATAATATTAACAGCTTGCTGGTAAATATTCAAAATGTACTAACTGAAAAATTTATGTTGCCATACTTACTATCAAGTAACAGAACACACTTCATTAAAAGGCAAAATATCACAAAAAGAAAATTGTGATATTTTTGCCTTTTAACGAAGCTCAAATAAGCTTAATTCCTTAATATTTCAAAAATAAATTACTTTCTTTTCACTTTTTGTTGCAATTCATTTAATAAAATAGTTTTCCCAGTAAAATATTTGCAAGTGCTCTAAAGAGTTAAAAATTGAATGCTGTAGGGAGAGTTGCCATACCTCACAAAACTCCAAAATTAAAGGAAGGACTCTAAATACACTGTCTTCCCAAAACAAAATAGAACATAAAAAGAAAGGTTATTGTCACTTCTAAAATGTTTAAGTTGAGTTGACAGTCCTGAGTCAGTTTAAGCAGCACTCAGAGAGTGATGGACAAAATAACAGCCACTAATAATAGACATACACATATAACACTCACACAGGATGGTTGTTCTTCCACTTCTCTGTCTTGCTGTCTCCTACCACCTCAGCCAGCACTTCAGAACTGGATGGCATAACACCTCTGACAACACCTCAGACACCTTCCCAGATCACAAAGAACCACTGTCAAGTGTCAGGAAATCACTTTGAATTAACCTCATCCAACTCTCAGGGTACCCCAGCTATCCATAAGGAGCGCAGCAGCAGCAGCAGCAGCAGCATCCAGTTCGTGGCACAAAGGACTGACAACTCTCTTCAGCGATTAAAGTTGATAAAGACATAAAAGCAAGTGGAAGACATAAAGGAATTGGGGGCCTGTTGGGAGACACAGAGTACCCCACATGCCTTCTGCCACTGCTGCTACAGTTAAGCAAACTTTACAGCCAGTCAAGCCATCATCCAATAGAGCCTATTTGCTGAGCAACAGTGGAGCTTTGTGGTTTGCCTCACAGTTGACAGTAAGTTATGAGCCCTTTGTGAGCACAGGGGAAGGAAAACAGAGATCGGAATTTGGCAGGAAAATATAATACAGAATTCTCCTGTCTATGGAACCTGAATTTTTGTGAAAACAATCAAGCATTGTTGAAAGAAAGAAAAGCAACTTTGACAGATGAAATATAGAGGGGCCCCTTTTAGGAAAACAGTAAACAAAGCACCATTCAGGCCAGGTCCATTCTGTCATTTATAAAGATAGGTTCTTCTGTGTGGTGAGAGTTTACAGCAGAGTTCAGATTCAACAAATCAAGTGTAAAATCTCCCACAGTCCACATTAAAAAAGCCAGCAAGGGAAGGACAGGAATGCCAACGAGAAAATATCACAAGTTTTTCTGTTTGAGAGGATACAATAAGGAGATGGGTGAAAAGAAGCTCTAAGAATAAAGTCTAAAAGACAAGCCAAAAAGCTAAACAATTGTTAATTATAAAAGAGCTAATTTTGTCCGAGACAGGAAAGAGCAGAACACTGGGGGTCAGTGAATAGAAATATGAAAGGAAGGAGCCCATTCTCAAGCACAGTTCTTCAACAATGTCTTTATTTCTCTAGGCTGGACCTCATGAGATCATCATTGGCATGAAAGACTCCACACACACACACACACACACACACACACACGGGCGGGGGGGCGGACTTGGTCTGGTACTACTATAGTTTGGACATCTGGAATGTCAGCACACAGTGCACTACTTTCTCCAAAGTATCTTTATTCCTCTTTCCAAAAATAGGCATCCTCGCCAGTTTTAGTCACTCAAACTGGAAAATGTACCGTTCAGAATGAAATGAAAAGCATTTTTGTTTCCTTATACTTCGGAACAAGTAATAAGATTTCTGTAGGGCAAAATTAAGGAAATGGTGTTTGACACATTGTAGCTATAGATTAACAGTGCCTACTCTTTCTACAGGGCTGGCAATTGTTTTGTGGTTATGACTGGTGCAAGTTTCAGGAATCAGTGGGGAATCTAAAAAACATGCAGAAGGGAGGGAAATTCAACTGTCTCAGTAATTGCTAATGCTCTAAATAGTAGAAAGAGACCACAAACCAGTGAAAGCCCAGTTAGAGTCAAATGACACATTACTTGCACATCATTTGGAAAACATGAACAAAAACTCCTTGGTTTTGTTACATCCAGCTAAAGTAACAGTCTTCATTGTGTGCTAATCTGGAGCCAAACCAAGCCACTCCTAAGCAAATAATGCTTGGTAGAGGCAAAAAGAGAGAGAAGATTACCAATTTCTTTATTTAGACAACCAAAACTATTTATTTCACTGATGAAATCACATAATAACATCTGTGCTTTAAACAGCCCTTTAAAACAAAGCCCGCAAAATACAGAAGTGTGCCAATAGGTCAAGAATAATAAAAGCAAGCATGCATATGGATTCAATGCGGAAGATTTATTCAGCTTCAGTTAATGGTTTCTATAGAGATTGATGTCAATCTCTCTGGCCTTTCTTGTGTCAACAGTCAGTTACAACAGAGAAGATCATGGCTTTTGCCTTTGATTAGAAGAATCATCTTTCTGCAGTTTACTGAAGGTCACAGCATTTGCAACAAGTTCTCTCTTATTACAAGATCCTGTGTGTAATGTATACACTTGTGAAGCATACTGAAAAGAATTTATTTTATAAACACGGGTCAAAAAGGTTATTGAAGCTACAGTGAATTCCACCTTTTTCTTACTAACTTAGCTCTGTCTTTTGCACATTGCTCTGAAAATCTACGGAAACCTTCAAATGAGACTAATTAAGCTGTCAAAAGGTAACCGTGACACAGTACCACAATTTGTTAATACTACTGCCAACTTTCGGTATGACATGACAAGACAGTGAATCATGCCCTTGTCTGCCATTAAAGTGTATTAATAAAGACAGTTCTCAGTATTTAGGGCATGGAATATCACACACAGGCAGGTTCTTCTTCCCCCCACCCAAGAGGTTATTTACATTGCATATGGGCTTGTGAGGAAGCAAAGGAAAAGACAGGACCATACTGTATAGAACAATTGTTGCTGTCTAACATACTCACACACAAATAATGCTGGTTGTAGAGACTTTCTATAAATATAATGACAGATAAGTTTACAGAAATTCTCTGAAGACAACAGCCATAACAAGATACACATTGCTGCTGCTGTGACATCAGACTCCATTATTATCAACCTGGCACCTTGACACAAGAGAATCAGCAGCAGCAGAAGCTTGTAATGTAAACACTACAATTTGGCCATGCCTAATCTTGAGACTAATGTCTCATGATACAGGAGCTGGTGAATTGTATTATGACCACAGGAGTGCCATAATGTCTGAACAGGGAGAAATCAATCCCCATGCATTTCTTTTGATACATATTCTTGCATATACTTTCTAACAGATGAAACATATTGTAAGGAAATTTTAAAATTAAGTTCATCATTATGTTCCAGTCTCCTATTTAGTCCTGCCTAGCAATCAGCCCCACTCTGGACATGTCTGCACCAACTATGCTTCAAGAATCAGTGAGGCCACATCAGGATTGTGAGAAGTTAGCATTAATTGGACCACCTTTCATATTACCTAAGGCCAGTGATTAGCAATGCATGAGATAGGTGTCCTTTGGTGATCTAGGGCAGGGTGCCCCATTGTATGGCAGGAGTCAGTATATGTGCAGAGCCCTCCTAACATTCAGTGAACACATATGAGCACAGTCCCTGATCATAGCAGGAGTGGGCCCAAGCTCCACAGTTCTACAACCCTGCTCACACATATCTTCAACTTGTGTGGTGTCATTTGAACACACACCCCAGACCAATCAAATCAAATCAATTCAAACCATAACCTTACCACGATAGGCTTACCACTGGATTTTGTCCCTGTAAAAAGCAACAGCGGCATGCTGGATGGTTGCTACTTTGCCTCATTGGTGATGGGAGATGAAAGGAAGTTGGGGAGGGGGCAAAACAGAAGGAGGTGGAATATTTTTTTTTTTCTAAGGAACACTAAAAGGTTTAATAAAGATTGCCAAAAGTGTGCAGGTGCCCCCCTGGATGGTTATACAGTGGTACCTCGGGTTACAAATGCTTCAGGTTACAAACTCTGCTAACCCGGAAGTAGTACCTCGAGTTACGAACTTTGCCCCTGGATGAGAACAGAAATTGTGCGCCAGCGGCGCAGCGGCAGCAGGAAGCCCCATTAGCAAAAGCGCACCTCAGGTTAAGAATGGTTTTGGGTTAAGAATGGACCTCCAGAACAAATTAAGTTCATAACCCAGGTTACCACTGTAAGAACATCAGACCAACAAAAATTCTACAACAGAATTCTAGTATACCAATAAATCAAAGAGTGGGAGACTAGGAAAAAGAGAGATAGTATACAAGCAGTTGAATTCTCTATACAGATACTGCCAGAACTAGAAATTCTCAATGCCTTATGCAAAGACAAAGTTGGGAGTTAAGCAATGCAATGCAACATATGAGATATTCTCCACATTGCACCTCCCTATATGGCTATCCAGATGTCAACTGTAAAACACATCCAAGTCTTACAGGAGAAATTTCAGCTAGGTGATTCATGCTTATCACACCACTGAAAATGAACACCATCTGAAAAGTGTGCTCGATATCCTTCTGGGCTCTTTTTCTGCTCCCATCCACATGAACTCCCACACATCCTTCCATCATAAAGCACCCTCAAGTATAATAATGAATGGAATTCTCAGATTATTATTTTAGAGACTAAATGGATTCTCACTGTTTTTAATGGACACACAAAGAGGCTTTGTTGGGTATTTTGCAATTTATATAAACAGGCTTGGAAAGTGTCAGTGTTTGTTTTTTTGTAATTAGCTGCAGACATGTGTCAATTTATTTCTAGCAGCTTTTAAGTCCTAGCAGCGATATTTCTTTTAAAATATCTGGCTTATGTTTTATCTTCAAAATGAAGTGGCTTTGAGTGTGGAAATGTAAAACTAAACTTTGCCTAATACTTTTCCTCTCCGTGTTTCTACTTTTCCACTCCTTGTTTCCATTATTTAGCAAGGTGAACCATTTTTAAAAGGACCAGCATGGGATTGTCGCAGGGATAGCTTGATACCACATGTACTTTCCCTAGCAAGACAACTACTGAGTGAGTTATAGTTATAAACAATTGATACAAATCTTTATATAGAGAGAGCACCTTTCTATTCACCACATGCTCCTCTTGCTAACTTATGAGCATACAAAAATGTATTGCATTTAAATTAGGGGTGACTTGCATCACTTTTGCATGGATTCATTCATAAATCTGTTTTGCCCCATTTCTATATAAATCTGAAAGCTTTGCGTGTAATTTTAAAAACCATATTTGAACCTTCATGTTATTTCTGCATATATTTTTCAAAAAATATATGCATATGAAGGCACAAACATGAATTATTGTATATATTGAATATACATTTTGGTACTTGTTTTAGTTGAAAGCTGCATCACAAAATTCAGGGTAGTGTGGAAACCAAAGGATAACTGCATTCTGATCCATTTATTAGTTCAAATGAGGTTGATTTGCTTGAAAATGCAGACCAAACAAAGTTCCTGAGCATCCCTAATTTTTGTCATTACAGTAATAGAACAAACCTATAAAAGCACCACAAATTTAAAAGAGTACAAAGAATATAGATACTTGAAACAAATGCATCATATTCTGTGACAACCAGCAAAAGAACCACAGGTGTTTGGTGTCTTGCTACTTATTCTTCTGATGAGGCATGGGATTTCAGATCATAACATGGCAAGTCCAACTCATCTGGACATAAGCACTTATTGAAACAGGGGGAAAGACATTCAAAACTTTTACCAGCATGTAAAATAATCGTGAGCAAAACACCAACTTCCTCCAAATGTACCATTCCCATCATGAAATCTGCTCAGTGTCACTATACACCCACAAACACCAGTCTCTGTCTCTTATAATACATTTTCTAATCTTGTTCTCTGTGCCTTTGCGTTCTCAAACTGCTTTTACTATATGTGTCTTGGTGAAAATGTGTAGCTGTTTGCCTCGCCTTTATTTCTCTGCACATACAATATGGCAGTGAAGCATTGAATCACTAGATCATACTTTATTTTTATGATATATTATGCCTTTTGATGTCACGTTGACATCTAATTGATGTCATTTTTGCTTTTTTCGTCTTTGTTTTGTTTCAGAGTTCCAATAAAAAGGGTGCTTTTTTAAATAAAAAAGCCTTTCGTGCTGATGAGTTAGAGTACTGACAGACATGAGCATCTCTTTTATGATGTATTGCCAAATAATTGACTATACTTCTAGCTTCAGTTGAATGTATAGAAAGCCTCCAGTTTCTAGGCAGTTCTTTATATTTGTTGCATGGTGTAAGACTTCTGTAATTCAAGCATGCAACCTGAGCAGTACAATTTTATTTATCTAGAGATTAAAGATACAGAACATATTTCTTTAAAAAGGGCTTGACCCCCCCCCCCCATCGACTGTCAAACACCAACTAGCCTTAAAGTGATGTAAAGGCACTGAACTCAACAAAACTGAAGGCCAACCCCCTGCTATTTCAATAGAGCCGTATCTTAATGCTTAGCTGTGATAACGAATATCATAGCACAGAAGCATGCATCTAATCCCTAAATCAACAGAAAATTTCTAATAGATTTAGATGCACCCGAATAGGATCTTTAAAATATTTTCCCATATAAGGCCAAGGTGTGGGGTTTTTCTTAGATTTTGTAGGTATGTGAGTAAGTGGCACTCCACATGTCCCTAAAAAGGAAATGGGGAAAATTGGTTACTACCACATCCAAATACCCCCTAATTCACTTTAATGCATCTGAATATGGGAGACATATTTTGCACATTACTCTTGTCCCATGTGCTCCATGTACACATAAATAATAATAATTATACCTGTACTCAATATATTACTGTTGTTCAAGGAAGGAGCCTATGTAGGGTTGCCACCCATCCCTAGAAAAACATACTCATCCTTTTTTTGGGGGGGGGATGTGCCCTGTCCTGTTTGGATTTCAAACAGGACACCTTTTTTCATATATTTGAGCTTATTCTCCTCCTCCTCCTCTTCCCCCTTCTCCACAAATATAGGGAGAAACCTGGCTTACTGGCAGTAGATGTGAAAAGGATCTAGGGGTTAGCGGACCACAAGCTTAACATGTCAACAGTGTGAAGCAGCAGCAAGAAAGGCTAATGCTACTCTAGGCTGCATCAACAGATGTATAGTGTCCAGATCAAGGGAAGTAATAGGACCACTCTATTCTGCCTTGGTCAGACCACACTTGGAATACTGTGTTCAGTTCTGGGCACCACAATTTAAGAAGGATGTTGACAACCAAGATGATTAAGGGTCTGGAAACTAAGCCTTATGAGGCGTGCTTGAAGGAGCTGGGTATGTTTAGCCTGGAAAAGAGGAGACTGAGAGGAGATATGATAGCCATCTTCAAATATCTTAAGGGCTGTCACATGGAGGAGGGAGCATGCCTGTTTTCTCCTGGTCTGGAGGGTAGGACCTGAACCAATGGGTTCAAGTTGCAAGAAAGGAGATTCCAACTAAACATTCGGAAAAACTTTCTGACAGTAAGAGCTATTTAGCAGTGGAACAGACTCCTATGAGAGGTGGTGGACTCTCCTTCCTTGGAGGTCTTTAAACAGAGGTTGGATGGCCATCTGTCATGGATGCTTTAGCTGAGATCCCTCCATTGCAGGGGTTGGATTAGATAACCCTTGGGGTCCCTTCCAAATCTAAGATTCTATGATTTTATGAAAAACACCCCAGCCCTTGCTACACGTCACTTCTCCATCTCAGTCACCTCTGGGCATTGGTCATCAGCTCTCATTACTATCTGTCCATCTGCTGATAACATACCCTTTTACATCACAGCTTTTATAACTTATGGTGTTCAGCAGCTACTATATATCATGAAGCATCACTTCCTCTTTATAAAAAATATCATTTTTAAAGTGAACTCTAAGAGTGCTGCTCTTTTGCCTCTCTCCCATGGCTCCCATTCTTACTGTATCATTTTCTCTTTTGCACGTAAGCCCACAAATTGAATCCAAAGCAAACAGCAAAGGCAAATATCTTTAGAAGACCAGACAAATATTTAAAAAGCACAAAAAGAGACTTTACTTCTATCGCTAGATCTTCCTCCAACTTTTGTTTGTCAGACAGGTTTCTCCCTTGTTTCTGCACTTCTTTTTAAGAGAATGCCACACTTGCAATGGTATGTTTTATAATCTACAAAAAGTGCATGAAGCTATAAACAATAGCAACTGGATAACAAAGGTTGCAAATTTATATTGGGCATTTTATTACTTAGTGGTAGAGAAAGAGCTGACACTATAAAAGAGCCTGCTATCTGATAATCTAACGCAAACACACCTTCAAACAATATAAAAGCTAAACACTAGATACTTATGACCAAAAGCAAACAATATTATAATCAAGACATCAGAGGTAAATGGCCAAAGTGGAAGAGTCGAGTCCAAGGGCACATTTGGATGGTTAAGCAAGTGTCACAGGTGCCACCCGCTTCTAGCCACTTCAATCTTCCAACCCTTGCATCACCTTCTAGAAAGGAAGAGTGAAAGTGAACACATATTCCCACTTCAATTCTCCAAGGGAGTTGGATAAAAGTTGGCTCCAGTAGAATTAATTTGAGCATTAAAAGTACAAAGACTCAAAAGAGGGAGTGGAAAAGAGCATCCTTCTTCCAACTTCTTCCCTCAGCCCCATGTATTTTTAATAGAGAAAAGGGTAACCATCCTTTCCACCTCATGATGAAGAGGGCAGTGAGGAAGGCTCAGGAGCTTTGTGGTCACTAGGAGAAGACCTCAGGGATGCCACTACACCCACGGGTGCCATGTTGGTGACCCCGCCTTTCATAGTACAGTGGTACCTTGGGTTACAAACACTTTGGGTTACAGACTCCGCTATCCCAAAAGTAGTACCTTGGGTTAAGAACTTTGCCGCAGGATGAGAACAGAAATCGCACAGCGGTGGCATGGCAGCAGCGGGAAGGCCCATTAGTTAAAGTGGTACCTCAGGTTAAGAACGGACCTCTGGAACGAATTAAGTTCATAACTAGAGGTACTACTGTACAGAAGATTGCATAATTAAACACACACACACACACACAAACATATATGTTCTGTAAAGTGCAAGTATGAGAAATGTCTGTTGAAAATATTTTCCGTGAAACACACATACCCATGATGGGAAGCCAGCTTTGAAGAAGAAGAGGAGTTTGGATTTGATATCCCGCCTTTCACTCCCCTTCAGGAGTCTCAAAGCGGCTAACATTCTCCTTTCCCTTCCTCCCCCACAATAAACACTCTGTGAGGTGAGTGGGGCTGAGAGACTTCAAAGAAGTGTGACTGGCCCAAGGTCACCCAGCAGCTGCATGTGGAGGAGCGGAGACGCGAACCCGGTTCCCCAGATTACGAGACTACCGCTCTTAACCACTACACCACACTGGCTCTTTGGAGACAATATGTCCAAGTGCTGGCCTCCATTGCTTCCATCAGCTGCATATATCAGCATAGAGAAAACTGTGCACATGGAGTGTGGGCACTCAGTATTGTTACATTCTTATTTAATTTGCTGTTACCACAAACTTCTTTAAAAGGGAGTAAGTTTTACTGCCACAAACATTGAGAAATAATGCCTTTTGTTTGTCACCCTTGGTGATTTAATTAGCAAGGAAATGGTGGTCTGGTCTTCCCACATATTGCTGCCATTTTTCTGTTAAGTTCTTATTTAATACATAAGACAGGGCTACTCATTTGTAGGCCCAGAACAAGAAGAGGCTGCATGTTGCACAACACGTTAACATACAACTGGATAGAACTACAAGGACAAGCTAAAGGGTGGGGTCTTAGCTCCAACCCATAATAAATGGAGACAATGTTTTATTCTGTCATTACTACAGATATCTGCACACATGTGATCCACAAAACTAACATTGGGTATATATTCCAAAAGGCAATATATTAGGACCAACCAAGATGCTCAGAAGTGGGGTAAGCTTCTGAGTTCTCCAGAATTGTTCATCGGGCAAGATATAACAACTGTAATTTTTAGAGATTCCTTTTATTATGGACCAACACAGCTATCTGTACTTTTTATTGTGCATATATGTTCTATTGCACTACTGTAGTTCATTGCTGAGTGCAAACATAGGGCAAACTCTGGTCTGTTTCCAATAGTGTGTAAAAAGCCCCTTTCCTGCTTTGTTTTCAAAAAGGCACAAGTCATAAATACGCAGCAGGATTCCCATCTACATAGCTAAAATAGGTGAGCAGTTAAATGAAGAGGACAACAGCAAGCAAGGTCAAAGAAGCTATTAGAAGAAAGAAGCCTTCCTGCAGAAAATGGAAGCCTTGTCCAAATGAGGAAAACAAAAGGAATACAAATGTTGGCAAAAGAAATGCAAGCGAGAAATAAGGGGTGCAAAAAATCCTACAGACTTCCCATAGACTTCTGGACTAGATAGGTCTTTGGTCTGATTCAGAAAGCTCTTCTGATATTCTTATGAAAGAGTGTAGTAATACATAGATACAAATACTTAAAATATTGCATTCATATAAATCATAGTAATTTGAAAATATTATTGTAAAGAACATGGTTATAAAGATGTTCAAATGGCATAGAAAGAGCCTGTTAAATCTCCAATTCATTAGTTTAAACATTCCCAGATCAATACCAAACAAATGATATGGCCAGCTGGTTATTTAACAATCAATACCTGCAGATATCTAAACATTTACTATGGAGCAGTTATCTCCCTGAAATCAGTATGATTACTCAAGAATAAGGAGTTCATGAACTGCAACCACTATATGAATTTAATAGATGGCCTCGACAAAATGTCACATTAAAGAAACTTACAAAAAATGCCTCAAGAGCAACATGAAACTCAGCCAGTGGACATCCTTTGTTGCAGCTTGATGCTTGAGGCAAGCATGAGCTTTTATCAATATTCCCATGACGAGGATTTCTATAGCTGCTCTAAAGTCTAGCAACTCAATGACCTCGCTAACAGAAGGAGTGTGGACTTGTTGTGGAGCATAAAAAGAGACTTGAATGCATTTGCAGCCTTGTGTCCCAGAACAACGGTGTTCTGGTCCTCCTTCTTGAAAAGAACTGTTTGGCGCGGTGTGCAAAGCTGTATGGCCATTGAAAGAACCAGGAAACTCGTAAATCGGGCGGTAGCCCGTTGGGTGCGCTTTATGTATGGCTGAGTCATTTATCATGACCATATCCGGATCGGCAACCAAGCTTTATACCGGAATGACGGCGTCCACTTATCGGATCTGGGGATCAACATTTGGTTAGCTAGTGTCAGCAGAAGCATCTGGGATTGGTTGCAGCGTTGAAGGTATTGGCGGCGAGCCTTTAGCTCGGGTGGCGGTTAGGCATTGGAATAATGTGTTGTGGTGTGTCGAAGTGCTAGGTGTGGCCATCGCCTATGCCTTCAATTTCTAGGGGTATTCCGTTAATGGAATCTGGCGGTCGTGTATTCCGTCCGAAGCCTGCTTGGCGGGAGGCCATGGCACGACCCTCGGTGACATCAGGGGTGAGCCTATAGTTGGATTAGCATCAACAGGTGATGAACCCCTGGTGAATAAACCCACTTGTTTCGCGATCCAATGCCTAAGCCAATACCTTTTCATTGCTGTAATCAATAAAGTTGTGGCCTTTTCTAGCCCATTAACCTTATATCACGTGTCCCTGTGTCTTCATTTTACTTCGCGGGGGTCGGGTCCTCGAACCACAAAGACTCTCCTCCCTGAAAGAGAGGGGAGTGGTTGTGGACGGGAGCCCGAGCACCACTCCTAGCAGGGGGCGCTGCCCCCTGCCTCCAGCTCACCTGGCTGGCACTCACGCCCCCCCCCAAGTGGCCGTCCAACCAGGTGCCATGGGGGGGGTGTCCAGCAGCCTTTATGCTGCAGTGCCAGCCTCCCCCCCGGCCTCATTTCTCTTTGTCGTCCTGGGCGAGTCACCCACCCTCCACTCCCTTTGAGTTAGGGCTTAGGTCATTGGCCTTGCTATGGACCTTAGGTTGGTCGCCCCGGTTGCACGGGGGGCCTGGTAGGAGTTTTTCCATTTGGCATTAGGCTTTTTGGTTTTTTCGCCTACCTCGTAGCAATCGTCACAACTTTTTGGTGGTATTGGTGGGTAGGTTAGGCATTGGAATAATGTGTTGTGGTGTGTCGAAGTGCTAGGTGTGGCCATCGCCTATGCCTTCAATTTCTAGGGGTATTCCGTTAATGGAATCTGGCGGTCGTGTATTCCGTCCGAAGCCTGCTTGGCGGGAGGCCATGGCACGACCCTCGGTGACATCAGGGGTGAGCCTATAGTTGGATTAGCATCAACAGGTGATGAACCCCTGGTGAATAAACCCACTTGTTTCGCGATCCAATGCCTAAGCCAATACCTTTTCATTGCTGTAATCAATAAAGTTGTGGCCTTTTCTAGCCCATTAACCTTATATCACGTGTCCCTGTGTCTTCATTTTACTTCGCGGGGGTCGGGTCCTCGAACCACAACTCTGATGGAGAGGGAGACACTGCTGTACAGATTTCACAAGATTACAATGACTTGTGCAGACACTTCTTACCTATGCTGTCATCAAGGCTATGGGGTAAATGGGTGACAAAAGTGACAAAGTCTAACTCTACTGAATTACCATTTGGATGACTATACTCCTTCACAACTAAGACCTGAAGTTTTATTTTAACAGTCTGCAGATTTACTACAATAATCTCAAATTGGGTGGAGGCAGCCGCTAATACTTATTTAGTAGTGAAAACTGAACTTTCACCACTTTGGTGTAATGCCTTCCTCTCTATTTACTGATAAATAGTTTCAGTATTGAGGCTAGATGAAAGCAAATATCTCTATATTTTCTTGTTTAAAACTTCAGTCCATGAAAATGTAAAGTGTTCTATGCTGTAGCAAAACATTCCTCTTAACAAGAAGAAAATGTAAGAATATAATAGTTGCCTTATATACATGTGGCAAACAAAATATCTGAACTGGGAATTTACCCAATTATACCCTATACTCTGAACTGCTACTTTACACAGCTTACACAGAACTGCAGCGCATGTGCATGCTATTTTATGGATATATAAATTAATTTTGTGTAGCAGTTTGTAACACGGGCCAGGATTTATTCATTTTAATTACCGGTAGTTGCATGCTAAAATACGCTCTGTGTGTGTGTTTGTGTGTGTGTGTGTGTGTGTGTGTGTGTGTGTATGCACACGCGCACACACACAATGTTGAGCACCTATATGTATAATTCCTACTAAACAGCAACATTCTTGCAGGCTTCACCCTTAAATCAAATGTCTGAGAAACAAGTGTGATGGTGGTGGGGGCAGGGTTTGTTTTTAGTTTTTTTAATCACTTTTACTCTATATGTACCAACCTGTGGGTTTCTAAATACAGAGAATTATTGTTCTGTGTTGGGTTGATTCATTCATTAGAACAATTACAAAAAGTCCTCTAAATGACAAGCAGTTAAAATATTATGGAGGCCTATTAGGAATGGCCTTGTGAAGAGCCCATTGCAAAATTAACCAAGTGACAGGTTTAGATGTATCATCACTTATTTTAAAGAACAGTTTATCGACACACTAGCATACTGGCTAGTGCTGTAAATGTTGCCAGAGGAGGGGTTTACAATATGCTTTGCCTTGAAAACCTGGTAAAAATAAACCTGATAGACAGCATTAGTGCCGTCTCTCTCTAATCTCTAAAAGCAATTGTGCATAGAGCAGGTCATAAACTTGGGTGTACAATGTCCAATTTTTTTTATCTCTTTAAAAATCAGAAGTACAAAAGAGGTAGAATAAGCTATAACTATTGGCCAATTCACCCACTGGCCAACTCAAACAAAAATGTGTAGGGCAATTTTTCAAAATAAAAATGCTAGTGTGAGTTGTAAGTTTCCCTTCAGATTCGTTTGCTGTCTCTCAGCAAACACACAATAAGAAAAACATTGCTGCAGCGTTTGTCCTTTGGTTATTCAAAACCAATGTGAATTATATTGCAGCAACTATGGCTGGGGTCCAAAAGTTTGTTAGGCAACAGAACCACAGTTAGATGGCTGGGACTCAGAAACATCTTGAGCAGTGCTTTGATTCCAGGTCTGTGTGTCATATTTACATGAAACAAGCAGACTCCATGGCTACCAATAATATAAAATTAAGGGTAACTAACTAAGATTTATATAAGCACATACTGATAAGTGGCACATAACAGTATATATGTGGTGTGCCTTTTCTGTGCATTGGACAAGTTTACCAAGTATAGCAACCATGTCACTGCCACAGTTATGGCCATGATCTCTCTCTCTCTCTCTCTCTCTCTCTCTCTCTGTGTGTGTGTGTGTGTGTGTGTACTCACTGGTACAGAGTATTGTACTGACACCTCTCTTTTTTTGCTGCCCATGGATGTCATTTTATGCACTTTTATCAATATTTGACTACCAGCACCTCATTAGCACTGGTTACAACTAATAGAACTTAATTTGAAGAAATTGTTCACCAAGGATCAGTTTCAAACATATCTTTAGGTCACCGTGCTTCTGAGCCACTACAGACTTATTTTCCTTCACCACAGACTATTCACTGTAAGACACGATATACCAATACGCCTAGGATTAAAGGGAACTCCCATTCAGAAGAAAAGGTTCCTCTGCAAGCTTGAGCCCTAGCACCACAACAAACCACTAAGTGTTCATGTCAGTCTGACTCTTCTGTATTATTCTTTTTGCCTATTAAAGATTTGGAATTAAGTATGTCTAGTTCAAGGCAGAAATTAAGTAGGTTTTTGACAAGGACACAGGGATTGCATTTAAAGGAATGAAAGAGAGCCACATTTTGAAAGAAATTTGGCACCTTAATATCTCTCTCTCTCTCTGTGTGTGTGTGTGTGTGTGTGTGTGTGTGTGTGTGTGTGTGTATACACACAAATACCTATTGAGTCCAACATCCTGTTTTCAAGGTGGCCAATGATACCTATGGGAAGCCCACAAGCAAGACATGAGTACAACACTCTCCTCACTTGTGATTCCTAGCAACTGGTATACAGAGACATATAGCTTCCAGACATGAAGGTAGTACCATAGTACCATAGAGGGACCTCTGTACTATGTAGAGGGACACCCATGTCTCCAAGCTCCTCTTCCCCCTTGCCACCTAAAAATCTGGGCAAACAGATTCTGATGAAGTGTTAAGGAGCTATAGTATGGGGGAGAAAACTGAGAAGCCGTGAAAAACTGCTTGCACACATAAAAAGGAAGCAGACATCATGCTCAAAAGGCATATTATACATGTGCCTCCATCATCATCAATGATCTATCAACCAGTTTATTCCATATAGTATACTGCTATCAGACAGCATGCATAATGTTGCCAGGCAAGGAAAACACTCTGACTAAAGTATTTACACCAAGTGACTAAATAAGCCAAGCCAAGAGACAAACTAGGGGTAAAATGCATCGGGGTTACTAGCCAAATTGACCTACAGTAAGTTTATTTCCGATATGCAAATACAGCAATATGGCAGGCCCTGAGTCCTTTACAGGGAATGTTACCAGGATTTGTTTCATTGCACTAACATTTCTGTTTGTGGGCAGTCCATGATAGCCAACAATGAAAATCCACCCCAAAAAGTAATAAAATAGAATCTATTTATGACGGAATCCTCCTTTAAACCAAATTTTTTTATACTGATTGAGTTTGATGAAAAAGGTAATGAAACAGCAAACACAAAACTAATTTTAATAAATTAAAAATATGCAGCAATACTTGACATCAGATGAGCCAATGTGCTGCTGTCCATGTGATAAACTCCACATCCAGCATGGCCAGTAATTAGGGGTGATGAGAGCTACATTGTCTGATGGGCACCACTAGCTACCTCTGCTCTAAATATCCAACTCAGAAGTGTGAGTACAACAATGTTCAATCTTTAAAGCACTGATCTTAGTGAAATTCATGTTAATTCAATGGGAATATCACTCATATGGTGCTTTGGGAAGTTGGTATTAGCCTCCCATCTTCCAGTAATTATGTAGTTCCCAATTAAAACCCTGGAAACAAAACCAAACTGTTTTTCTCTTTCAGGCTATTTACACATCAGTACTTTACTCAGAAGTACTAATCAGACTCAACAGACAGTCGTCATAGGGTCATTAATAGTTACTTCATTCTCTGGCAACTGTAATATGATGATAGCCTTAAATAGAGTGCAAATGATAAGCCAAAAGGAGGAGGAGAAAACCAGCGATATAGCATAAAACCAGTTTGCAGAGCATAACAGAGCAACACTGAAAACAGATTCATCACAGTGACATGCCATTTACTTACAGGCATTCTGAAATCTCAAGCCACAATTAGAATTATATTACACACAAACACACCACACACAATTTTGGCATGTGAAACCTGAGCCATGTTGTTTAGGATAAAAGCAAGAATGTTATGTAAGTTGAAAAGCAGAATGCAGTGTGTCTAAGAGGGAATAATTTGTTCTTCAAAGTGAGTGCGCTCATGAGGAAATTCTCCAAACTGAAGTAATGGTTATATCACAATAGCACTAATTTGCTTGGCACTGAGAGTTGGCCAGGGTTTCTACACAGATACATCTAATCCACTACACATGCCTGTCTTTTGCTTGTTACCATTTTCAGGACATATTTGAACAACACTTTCTTCAAGCTATCATGAGATGATCTCCACAGCCATTCCGTGACAATTGACACCTCAGTTGTCTGTCACACCTCAGCCAATGCCAAGATTATTCCAGGACAATCACATGCATCATGCAATGATAGAGAAAGGCATGTGCAAATGTATTTAAGTTGCTAATAGACATTATTATAAACAAGGTTCCCAAAGTTGCATGAAGAGCTGCTACTAGAGAAAGCAAAATATCTTCCGTGCACTTGCATACATCTTGACAGAGCCCGGAGGCTGTATACTGGCAGCTATGCAATTCCATATTTTTATGTGCTGACAGAAAACACTATAGGGCATGGGAAGAACTAAATTTTTGGCAGGTTATGTTTTACTTCTTTTGCCGTAGATATTAAAACAAGCCACGCTCCACTTTCTCCACTGATCCAGCTGGTCCCACCCAGTGCAGTCATCAGCCTTCATAGAATTACTTTGCAATATCATGTAGCTGCAAACTCATGTTTAAGGCTGAACACATGCTTTGAATGGAAATGCAACCAACCCAGGTCCTTGGTGAGTAAATGGTTGGGTCCAGATTTGTGGCCTTCTGCTTATGCTGGAGGAATAGAACAGGGAGGTGTTTTTTATTATTGCTCCTTCCTCCTGAAGCCCCACTGCGTTCTTTGAAAAGTTGGTCAAGAGGTTTGGGGGGTCCTTTTGAACAGCATAGGAGGCAGAGGAAGGGGAACTGGCATAAATTGCCTCCAGCCTTCTTCCAGCAAAGAAATTCCCATCAGATCCCAATTACATCTGCAAACACTTTTGGTATCTTCAATTCCTTCTATTTGTAATGTGAGAAATAGCCTTTTTGTTAGCCTCAACAAGACTGAGTGTATGTTCTTCCAAACTCCAGACATACTTAGTTAGAAGTACTTGCACAATATTGATTAGCAGACGTAGGCAACAATTTCCCTTTGTAGAGGTAGCTGACCACTGGTAGAATTGCTGAAGCACAAGAGCACTTAAAATACAAAAGTGTAGATAACTTTTAAAAATTTCTTCATTAATCCAAACTGTTTCAATGATCTAATAATATGCCAAAAAGCATTATATCTACCTATTCATATATAATCACCAAGTTGTTCCACAAAACGGTTTTAACAGCCACCAAAAATAAATACTCTGAACAACAGTCTCATTCTTTCTCTGCAGACACCTCCCAGAGAAAAGCAACACATTCATGCTGCACTTCAGCCATTACATACCACCCTTTCTGCATTACCCACAGATGGACTAGACAGGATTTCTTGTCACATGCCACAAGCATAGACATTCCAGAGGCTTATGTTCCACTGCGATCTTATTTTAGGATCCATAAGAGGCCTATGTCATAGTCATTTGCAGGCTACCCCAAATAAAAGCAACGTAGCTGCAGCATTTCATCAGCCTCTGCTATTGCTCATTTCCTTTGTAGAAATCCTCCCACTACCGCAGTTCTGTCTGAATCGGAGTAGAGTTGAACAAAATATATCCATTTTATCGGCCTCATTGTTACATTTCATTTGTGAAACATGTATTTCTTCCTCCAATTCCAGGTGTACTAAATTTAAGCTCAGGAAAAGATACGTAATGTTGTAACAAATGTGTGAAAAAGAAAGAGGGAGACTGTGAAGATTTATGTGGCATCACAGGCCAGTTCAGATGTAATGAGAATCCATGGTTTATCATTAAAAGAGTGTGCCACTGTGAGCCTCCAGAGAAACGAGACCTTTCCCCTGCCTCACACCCAGTAAACCTATTGTGGAGTTTTCCCCAACCCTCCAGAGCAGATTTGGGGTGTGGGGGTGGCAGAAGAGGGAGAAAGTCACACTGTTCTGCGCACACGATTTAGTTGAATCCTACCATTATGTCTGTGTGTATATAATTTGTTGTTATTACTTTTAAATTATGTAAACATAAATACAAAATTCCCATAATAAAAATATTGGCAATTATATGTCACCTTTCTGAATGAGAATTCCTAATATGTGTCTGTACATTAAATTAAAAATACATCAACCATAGCAACCTCCCTCCCTGGCTCCCCCAAAAGCTGAGGGACTATTTGTTATATTCCACAATCCATTCCCTACTGCTATACTTGTGTAGGATAATATCTCACAATATTTACCTCAACAAGAAGATAATTGGAACTAGGGACTTTTGTTCTCAGTACCCATAATTAATGAAGACCATATATTTTAAAAAAGAAAAATTATATATAGCTCAAACCACAGATCCATCACATATAAAAGTAGATGCCTATTTTTATTTTTTTTATTTTTTTACGTTTCCAGAGGATAGGACTGTATGAACCAATCATTATAGTGAGAATGTTAGGAGTAATTATCATCTCCTCATTTTAAAACAGTAATCTAATCTTTGACTACAAGAAACAAATGCCAAAAAACCAAATACATTTCCATGTGGCAAAAGAAGACAACATATATCAATCATGACTCCGTTTAACATTTAAACTTTTTTCTTTAAAGTAATGTTCATACAATAGTTTATAGATTCATGCTGGAGTTTATTTCTAGAAAGAGCACGTTATTTATAACAGGAGTCTTCCAATTCTGGGTCACTATCCCAGTGGGCTACCTGGTAGGAACCCCGGCACTGTGTCTGTTCGAGATAAACATGTTAACTAGTCACTGAACACAGATGCCGGTTTATCAGTTTTGGTTTCATTTTTACACATTTCTAATAAGCATACTCCTTTATCAGAACTGTGGTTCATTTACACTAAAATGTTTATAGTTTTGTGTTAAGATGTGTTTTTGGAATAATATGCCTGATTCTTTTCACTTTCCTTTCCCTAAGAGGAGAAGATTGTAATTGGCCCATTAACCTTGTGCTAATAAAGTGAAATTTATAATGGATGTTAAATGGATTACTGATTCTTGCAAGCAAACTAGCCTAGATTTATTAGTGCAGGATCAAATGATGTATGAGAGAGAGAGAAATGCTTAAAAGCCCAATAGTTATATGGAAGTTCTAGTTAGTGAAGTATTATATTAACATTTCACAAACAACTTATAATATGCCTGCTGAATCAGGGTTGATAAAAATTGGGTTTTTAAATTAAAAACATTGTTTTTATTTAAAAGCTTTTTAATTTAAAAAATTTGTTGCACTAATTGTTCTGTAAAAAAATAACCTGGTTTGAAATATTACTTAAATGTAATGCTGCAATGTGATGTCAGGTGGAAGTCTCCAAAGGCAGCCCCTAGAGCAGGGATCACCAAACTTTTGGAGCCAATGGCTTGAAATTGTGAGAAAGTGTCTTAGGTTCCGGTCACAAAATGGCTACCATAGGGTGTGCCATAGCACAAAACTACTGCTACAGCTAGCAGGAAGAAAAGACCGGACCTCAAAATGATGCACCAGCCTCCCATTCAAAGGAAGGGCATTAGCCACCGCCATACCTGCTCAGGAAGAAGATCTTTGCCGCTTCTGTTCAGAAAGGGAGTGAGGGAAGAAAGACATGTGTCCAGGTTGGCATCCAATTAAATGTAAAATGACTTCTTTCTCCAAAAAGAAAGGAAATCCCCACAATCATACAGCTCTCAAGTATTCAGAGGCAAGCCTGCTCAGCTGCCCACAATTCAATTTAAGGCCAGGTGGAGGTGTCATTAGGTAGCTCCTCCCATGGGACTTTGTCAGATCAGAAAATGCAGGCTGAAATGCTGCAGAAATGTTTAATGGAAAGAAAAACACACATGCCACTGCTGGCTACTTCACATGAATATGGTACACTCAATGCCATGCCCACTTAAATTCTAAAGAGATTCTATAGCACCCTGTGAACAAGGCAGGAAAAAACAGAAGCCCCTTTCACAGGAAAACTTTCAGACAGTGTTATTATATACACACTTAAAACCATGCATACAATACAGAAAGGAAACCATACCTGGCCAGCAGTCTTAAAATCAAAAGAGCTGGTTCACATGTTCCTTCAGTGTATTTCTTATATTTAAATGCATAGCTGCTTTACCACCATATTGCCCTCAAAATAGTTTACAGAGTTCATCACCAGAACATTCTACTCCTCGTTACAGCCAATCTAATATCAGGAGACACCTGGTCTCTCCAGCTGAGCTCAGTTAATGGTGCCAGGGGACAAAGAGGAGGGAACTCAAGGGTGGGAATAATCTGAACAATGGATTTCCAATTGACAACCTCCTGCCTGCTGGTTGAAGGGATTCTTGCAAGGAGTGCTGGGCTAGTTGGACCTTGATCTGACCCTGCACCATTTCCTACATAAGACAATGTACTCATTGCTAATACAGCAACAGCCATCTTGCACATCCCTGGACTACTAAAGGACAATGGCTGTACCCTTTTCTATTTGGAGTGGGGAGACTTGACTGTGTTACTGCCAACCTATAACTAACTCTTATTTCTTGGAAAGTTGCAGAATGGAATAGTTATTGTGTAATGATGTAGATTTGTAAAACTTTCTTAACTGGTTTTTAAGTTACTTACTTACTTACTTACTTACTTACTTACTTATAAGAACTCCCCCAGGTCTGTGGATATAGCCCTTTTTTCAGCCAGCCCTTAAAGCAAAGTTATTTTGGATGGGTGATGGATGAGCTAGCTACTTTGATCTCTGTTGAGATCACACAATATTATACAGCTTAGGTTTGCCTTAATAGTAAGTTCCACATATGTATGCTTCCTTTGCAGAAGCAAAATGGTAAATAATGCAGCTAACATAAAACTGGTGTCACATGCTTCCTGCAACCAGTAACCAACAAAAAGCTGTGTTAATGCATTCTGGATCAGCTGCAGCTTCTAGTCAACCAAAAAGGGCAACCTTATGTACAGTGCATTATAATAGTCAAGTTAACTAAATACCACAGCAAGCAAAGCAGGGGCTAGGTCCCTCTTCACAATAAGGAGGCTTTGCTAAAACACCAGCCAATGGTCGTGAAATGCACTTTTGGTCACTGTGGAATGCCTTAACCATAGCGTTTGTGCAGTAGAAGCATCTTGCATTTCTGATTCCCTTCAATTAAATTAAAATATGAAGCAGCAAGCATGGCTTGTATGCATGGAAAAACTCATGAATACTAAGTGATTTAGGGTCATTTTATAACTAACCACATCTGTTGGACTCTATTCAGGGCAGGGGAGATGGGAGGACATCTCAGTCACATGCATGCCTCCATTCTGACTGCAGAATGTGCTATGTGATCAGGGGTGCATATTCCACCCATGTGGAATACGGTCTGCATTTTCCCCCTTCATGATTCCTCAGCACCACCCCAGATCCAGGATTACAGTGGAGCATAAGAAGCTGCTTTATACCAAGTCAGAACATTGATCCATCTAGGTCAATGTTGTCTACACTGGCTGGCAGCAGCTCTCCAGGGTTATGGAATGGGACATTTCTGGTTCTACCTGCAGGTGCCAGTGACTGAACATGGGACCTTCTGCATGTAATCCAGATTCTCTACTGCTGAGCTATACTCAGGGAGAAGTACCACATGGTGAAGTGTCCCTGTGAACTGTGATTCACAAGGATTCAGCCAACAGCATTGGATTTCTGCAGTTGTGACATCACTCCTTTAATTTACCACAACCATACAGTTCTTTGGTTATAGCCAATAGCTGCAAATATATGCAATAGCTGCAATTTTTTAAAACTCACATATTGCTTCCCAAACCTGTGGATGGCAGAAGCCATTTTAGAGGAGGCCTACCCCTCCTCCTGCCCTCCCAAGGGAATGCCACTTTTAAGATTTTGCATCCTCCAATATAGGAAGCTGCCTTATACCAAGTCAGACCATTGGTCTACCTAACCCAGTACTATCTACACTGACTAGCAGTGGCTTGCCAGGGTTTCAGACAGGTAGTATTCCCAGCTCTACCTGGAGACACCAGGGACTGGACCCGGGGCCTTCTGCACAGTGTTTGAAATTCCCATTGTTCTAGGTGCATTTTGCGACAGGGAATTTCATTAGCGCAAGCAGTTTCTGAGCTCTGGACACATTATTGTGCCTAAGATTTCGGATTAAAACTGCAGAGTGGAAGGAAAGGAGGGCCTTTTTCTGCCTCCCCACTTCCAGCTACTCTCTGAAGACTGGAGAAGAGACTCTCCTAAGAATACTAGGGGGTTGGGCAAGGGAAGGACTAGACCATGTGAAAAATGAACATAATATTTAGCTGAAGTTCATTCATTTTCAGCTTTGTATTCTTGTTATAAAAATGCACACCTAGAGATTCCCCTGTTGTACCCATAACCTAGGTAGAAGGTGCCATTTAGCTCCTGCTTCTGCACGCTAAACAGATGCTCTACCATTGAGCTATGGGCCTTCCCAACCACACTTACAATAAACACATACCACCCAAAATCAAAGGAACAATGCTTCCCCCCACACCCTGCTTCAGAATTATAATTTTATTGTTACAGAATTCTATGTAGATACTATGAATTAATCAGCAGTTCTTTCACAGAGTGACAACCTTAATATAAAATAATAGTACAGTGTGTTTCAGACACATTAGCAGAGGCTACAGTGTTACATTTCCCTGTTCATTTTGTGAAAACCCACTTGCAGAAAAGAGAGGTGAAGGTGGGAAATCACCAGGTGCACGTCTCTGCAAGGCTGAAATGGTGAGGCACGAGTATCATTCCTTTGGGTGCCTCACCTGTGCCTCCACCTCAGTTCAAGTACCTCCTGCTCAGGTGTTACTAGGGTGGTAGAAATGCATGTGTGCTGGATTTCTGCCTGCTTCTCTGCATCTATCTTCAGTATGCAAAGAGGAAGTCTTCAACATCAGACATGACCCTAATATAGCTCAGAGATAATACACTGAGTGCTGCATACAAAGATCCTCATGCCAAAGAAGTGTTCTGGTGGAACAAGCTGGATTAACTGAAAAGGGCCTTGCACTCATGCTGCTCCCTGAGGATCAGACTTGTTTGCTTAAAAGGGATATCAATTTGTTTGTGTCTAATGACTGACTGGAAGAGCGCACAAAATGCAGCCGCTGATAACTGGAAGATGGGACATCTGACAATCATTCTGTGAAGATGTCCCTCTTCAGAAAGGCTGGCTAATAATTATTCTTTTCAAACAAGATAAAGCTGTGGTTTACTGAGGTTTCCCCCTTAATATACGTGCCATTGCTGTCTCTTTGTGTCTGTCTTGTTGCTTTTCCTCTCCTTCCACTTAACTCTGGGACATAAAAATGAATTTTATCAAGAGAGGTTAGTAGATATCACGATGAGCACAATCTCCATGACACCCTTATTTTCACAATTGCTGGCTCTCTTAATGTGGAAACTCTTATATTCAAAATCTTACTATTGTATTACTCCTGCTTTTCAGTTCTCCAGAGCTTTTGCACTGGAAGAGAAATTATGTAATTTTTCAAGTTGTCACTATGAAGGATTATTATGTTTAACACCACATTAAAGCTTCTTTTGGTTTTTCTAATCTACCTTTATTCTTAACCGCAACCCAATCCAGGCTTTCAAAGGTAGTTTACAAACTAGCAATATAAAGCAAAGTTATTGCCAAATCTGCCTTTAAATGTATTTTGTTGACATAGGGGAGAAGGTGGATTATGCTATGCTTAACATTATATCTGGTTTTTAAAAAATCAGTCTAAAATTAGATGTTCCCTTAAGGAAAATGTTTAATCTCTGTAATAAGATGTCTGTGCTTACCTGACTCTGCCATTCCACACCGACAGGCTGAACAGTATTATCAGCTCTTTGGGTACTAATTCTTGCTTACTGGATGGATATTTTTCTCTTGCTGGATTAATAATCAACTTTCTAGATCAGTTCATTTGCAATTCTCTTCTGCTTAACCCTTTGTATTACCTTGCATTTAATCCTGAACTGAATGTGCACTTTCTCACACATGCATTAAGAAAAGTAAAAGAACAAAACCAAAACGAACTAGGTTATTATGGGATTTGGTTTAAGAACGTTAAAATGAAAGGCCCCCCAAACCAAGTCTTGAGTAAATAATAGTAAATAATATAAAAAGTACTTACACATTAAACCAATGTTCCAAGTTCAAGCAACTATGGGCATCTACTCACATGAGCAGTCAATCACCTCGTGAGAAAACCATCAGTTTTTGCCCCATGAGCCAGAGTATTAAGAATTAGTACTACTTTCCAAATGCAAAATAAGTGTGACTGACTTCCCCATATGACTAGTTGGCTGCAAAATTATCAGTTATCAGTTTATGCAAGACTGTCCATCTGTGTTGTCAGACAGAGAGAGTGAAGAGTAAATGTGGCTAGGAGAAAGAAGATAAGAGGCAGGCATCCTGAATTGCTTTTTTACAGTTCAAGTGAGGCCAGGATTATTGAAAGGGGAAAACCTAGGTTTCCCTCCTTCTCACCCACCTAACTATAGTAATGAATAACCAGTGCTAAAAAAGTAATTTATCAGATAAGTACAACAGATCATGGAGAATTTGTATTATGAGAAAGAAAAAAACTAGAAAATAAGAAGGAGTAATGTTTGTTGACTGACATTGTCATAGGAAAGAAGCTTGAAATCTTGGTATTTTAGTGGGGGTGTGGTGGATTTTGCTTTGGTTGGAATAAAATGAAAGGAAATAAAACTAGGATAGCTAAGGTGTCGTGTTAAAGAAAAGAGAATAAAGGGAAATAACAACCTTTCTATCTTGCCTATTCTTTTTAAAAAGCGATGCGTTAGGTTTAGGGAGCCCTGGGCAAAATCCAAAAGATTGCAGCCTTTTCACTTTAACAAAAATGATTTCCCTGCAAAAAGCATGCTAGAGCTGTTTTATTAAACAGCCCTGAAGTACCTTTACGTTCCCTACAGACAAAAGGCAGAACCTCTTCAAGATCAGGCCTAGCACAAAGGGGCTTGACCTCATCTTTTCACAGAATAAGTAGCAAATGTAATATTTTTACATGGGAGTAAAGCGCTTTGTAGCAGCAGCTCTTAAAATCATTTATAGTAAACTTTCCATAAGATGTGCCGCAGATAATAAAATGCCGTAAAGTGTGAAGCAAATTTCCTTCATATTTATAGTGAATATTATTCTTTGCGTGTTTGAAGGAAAACCTTTTTAAAAAGCCAATAATGTGAGAAAGCACAGCAGCTAAATTTATTGTTAAGCATCACATCACTGATACTCCTGGGGGTTTTTCTTCATGGGAAGAAAGCTTAAATAACATTTTCTAACACATTGGAGTGCTTCCCAGAGATGTGATGGCCTACAGAGGTGGTGCCGTAGAAACAGGGAATGGTAAGTTAGTAAACAAGCTTTTTTTTTATTTTCCAGATGGTAGACACAAATAAATCCAACTCTGTTTAATAAAATTGAACTATAGTTATCTTTTGTTCTCTGCAAAGTACATTATCTCTCTTTCCTGTTTCACCTGACTAATCTGGAGGTATTTGTTCCATCACCTGACTTAGTGCTTGGCTAGAAATAATAAGACAAAACAATCTGCTATTGTTACATGAGACAACCACCTTTCATGTCCTTGAGCTCACCATGACCTTTCACCCTGCCTATCCCTCAATGGTCTCTTCTAACAATTAAAACTACACTCAGGCTGAATTCCAGATTGTCATATAAAGAGCCCTGTCCTTTCAAAACAAAACCAATTTTTACACCAAGGTGGGGGAGAAACACAAGTCCATTGTTCCCTCACAGATGGAAGTTAGAGTTACTAAGGCAACAGCTCTAATCCTCCTTTTAACCACCTTTTTCACATCATTGGACTATCAAGTATGCTACCTTTTAACTCATAAGCTCAAAAGCTGGTAGTCTAACTCACTGCTCTAATTAGCTACGATTTTCACAGTACAGACAACATGATGAGCTAATCGAAATTTGCAAAATAATGACGTACCTCCAGCAAATATTCCTCCTCCTGAGGCCCAGTCTTAGAATAACAATAATGGGACCATTATTAGAGGAGGGCATTAAAATGCTGCACTGCTGCTAAACAGAGAACTTAATTGTTCTGGTCTTGTCCATTGAATCAACAACCTATTGTTGAGAACTTGAAAAATAAAGGACTAGAGAATGGGTGCCATAATGATTGGTCTGTGCTGCCATACCAGCACTCCGCAGAATTGTTTTTCCTTTTGAAACTCTTGATGGACTAGTAGTTTTGTTTAAAAGTAATATAAAAGGCAATTGTTTGGGTAAAAAGTCCTATTTATTGAAATCCTTCGAAGCAGTTGCAGGGATTTCCCCCCCCCCCCCGATCTAAAAAAAAGTGTTCAGACACAGGAATACCATCTGAAGAGGTCTACATTTACGCTAAATATCACTTCTTGCCAGGCTACTGTAATGAAGGAGGACACCTCCTTAGCCTTCTCTTGGATCAATAAAATGTTGTCCTTTGTAGACCCATTATGGGGTACATCAAACTAAGTGGTAAAATTGGGAAGTTACCAAAGTTTTCGTCAAAACATTATCTTTAATAGTAATCTGAAATTACTTAGAACTCACTATTCTTATGAACCGTGAATAAATTCAGACACGGTAAAGTACAGCTTAACTTTCTCCTGAGAGCACGCCATTGAAATTGATGAAAGATATGAAAATGCTTGACCCCTTCTTATTAAAAATAGCTGTATATCAGTTACAGCCAGTGACTAGAAATCATTCCTTCAATTTCAGTTCTGTCCTCCATTTATCTATTTTTTTAAAAAAACAAGTATTCCCCTGCAAAGTTGCAAAAGAAAAGGGGGAGTTGCAAGGGAGTAACTATGATGCATAGGATAGGTGGGACCCAGAGAGACCTTTGCCCAAGTGGAAGAAGGTACATCTGCTCATGCAAGGAGAAGGATCTGATATTTCTGCTAGTTTCCCCCCAGCTTACATTCCCCATCCCACACCATCCCAGAGGGTCTCCTGTCACTCAAGAAGGCTGATATTCTATGATATTCTATATTCTATCTAGATCAAGGGAAGTAATAGTGCCACTGTATTCTGCTCTGGTCAGACCTCACCTGGAGTACTGTGTCCAGTTCTGGGCACCACAGTTCAAGAAGGACACTGACAAACTGGAACGTGTCCAGAGGAGGGCAACCAAAATGGTCAAAGGCCTGGAAACGATGCCTTATGAGGAACGGCTAAGGGAGCTGGGCATGTTTAGCCTGGAGAAGAGGAGGTTAAGGGGTGATATGATAGGTAAAGGTAAAGGTACCCCTGCCCGTACGGGCCAGTCTTGACAGACTCTGGGGTTGTGCGCCCATCTCACTTAAGAGGCCAGGGGCCAGCGCTGTCTGGAGACACTTCCGGGTCACGTGGCCAGCGTGACAAAGCTGCATCTGGCGAGCCAGAGCCACACACGGAAACGCCGTTTACCTTCCCGCTGGTAAGCGGTCCCTATTTATCTACTTGCACCCGGAGGTGCTTTCGAACTGCTAGGTTGGCAGGCGCTGGGACCGAGCAGCGGGAGCGCACCCCGCCGCAGGGATTCGAACCGCCAACCTTTCGATCGGCAAGTCCTAGGCGCTGAGGCTTTAACCCACAGCGCCACCTGCGTCCCGGGTGATATGATAGCCATGTTCAAATATATAAAAGGATGTCACATAGAGGAGGAGAAAGGTTGTTTTCTGCTGCTCCAGAGAAGCAGACACGGAACAATGGATCCAAACTACAAGAAAGAAGATTCCACCTAAACATTAGGAAGAACTTCCTGACAGTAAGAGCTGTTTGACAGTGGAATTTGCTGCCAAGGAGTGTGGTGGAGTCTCCTTCTTTGGAGGTCTTTAAGCAGAGGCTTGACAACCATATGTCAGGAGTGCTCTGATGGTGTTTCCTGCTTGGCAGGGAGTTGGACTCGATGGCCCTTGTGGTCTCTTCCAACTCTATCATTCTATGATTCTAAGTGGCCAATTATATTTCAAGTATAACAACCAAAATCAATATCAATATGCAAAATTATAAAAATAGGCAAATTGTTCCAACTCTACGCATGATTAAGAACATTTGAAATTGTCTGATGGACGGGCCCACTGTAAAGTAGGTAAGCTTAAAATCATTTTCCATTAGTGGATATTTACTGAACCTTTTGTGCAGTTTGGTGATTCGCACAGTATTTGCTTATTTATGTGGAATATGGAAGCCACTGTTTTAATGTGTCGAACACATCACTGTTTATTTTACTCCGTGAGTTTTAATGATCTTCCCAACTTCTTCTTTTCAGCTGTTGAGGTTGCCAATCTATGCTAATAACAAAAACAGTTTGGGGCATATTGTACACTTTCTCCCACTTCACAGCTGCTCTAATATGAGACCTATTAGGGAGAAAAGAGCTCCTCCTACCCCAACAGCTGGCCAGCCATGCCTCTGCAGCATGACGGGGGTCTCTCCAATCTTGCTGGAAGGCATAAGGTTGGAAAAGATAAGGCTACCAATGGCTACCATCCACAATAGCTATGTTCTACCTCCACTTCATGGGGACGCTGGTGGCGCTGTGGTCTAAACCACAGAGCCTAGGACTTGCTGATCAGAAAGTCGGTGGTTCGAATCCCCATGATGGGGTGAGCTCCCATTGCTCGGTCCCAGCTCCTGCCAACCTAGCAGTTCGAAAGCACATCAAAGTGTAAGTAGATAAATAGGTACTGCTCTAGCGGGAAGATAAACAGCGTTTCCATGCGCTGCTCTGGTTCGCCAGAAGCAGCTTAGTCATGCTGGCCACATGACCCGGAAGCTGTACGCCGGCTCCCTCGGCCAGTAAAGCGAAATGAGCGCCGCAACCCCAGAGTCGTCCACGACTGGACTTAACAGTCAGGGGTCCCTTTACCTTTACCCATTTACCTCCACTTCACAGGCAGTATGACTCAGAATACCAGCTGTTAAGAATCACAAGCAGGGAGAGTGCAGCTGTGCTCAGCTTCTGCTTGTGGGCATCCTTCAGCATCTGGATGGCTATTGTGAGAACAGCATGCTGGACTAGCTAGGCCGTTAGCCTGACTCAGCAGGATTCTTCTTTGTCACTTAAATGATAGGACAAAGCTGGCCACAGATGACTGGGAAGTGGAGGCACAGCAATATACTAAAATATAAGTTACAGTTGTACGGAAAGGGATCCTGACACCCAGGTGACATGTTTGATCACTGTTGAGCATATTTACTTAGACACACACACGGCCTGGATGGTATTCAACCCTAGTCCTAATGAGAGTGGACCCACTGAAGTTAATGCACACGACTAACTTAGGTTCATTACTTTCAATGGGTTAACTCTGAGTAGGACTAGATTTGGATACCATCTGCTGTATCGTTATACAGTAGTCTGCAAAAATGTACAGTGGAAGAAGGTGACTAGGGCTACCTGTAGAAGTTAACTGCCTGAAGTTTATATAAAATATAATTTTGAAATCTTCAGAAGTTTAGTGAAGCAGAAACATGGACATTTGTGAAGTACACAGAAAGGCAAAATAAATAATGTTAGAGGAGGCAACACAAACAGAGAAGAAGAAGAAGAGTTTGGATTTGATATCCCGCCTTTCACTCCCTTTAAGGAGTCTCAAAGCGGCTAACATTCTCCTTTCCCTTCCTCCCCCACAACAAACACTCTGTGAGGTGAGTGGGGCTGAGAGACTTCAAGGAAGTGTGACTGGCCCAAGGTCACCCAGCAGCTGCATGTGGAGGAGCGGAGACGCGAACCTGGTTCCCCAGGATTACGAGACTACCGCTCTTAACCACTACACCACAGAGAAGGGTTAAATGTGGGAGCTAGCTGAATGTGAAAGGAGAGGATGTAAGAAAAGATGGGAGAATGATTTAAGGGATTTAAGGAGAATGAAGTCAGTATTTTTAATGGAACAGAAATATTTTGTAATAGAACAAAAAAAAACAATTTGTGGCTGAATGACTCCTCCTGCTTTTTAAAAATATAGATATATTCACATACATTATCTAACAAATATTCAAAGAGGCTGACTGGGAATAATGGGAATTGCAGTCCAAAATATCTGAAGAGCACCAGGCTGAAGAAGGCTACCATAAGCCCTCTCATACAAGGTTTGGTTTTTTGTACTTAATTTGCTCTTCTATACGTACAAGTCTCTGTTTTTATCAGGGTACTACATATTGTGCACATTTTTTAAAGTCAGGTACTTTTCTTTTGTAAATTGAAAAAGAAAATATATAATATCAGGAAGTATTAAACTGTAAACAAGACATCTTGATTTATGCAAGCCTTGCTTTGCTTCATTTATCTTCATCTTGTTAGGCTAAATTAATTAATCTCAGCACTGTACACTTTCTCTTTTCATTACATCAAATATTATGGCCTGGATTTGGGAGGAAGCTCTCACCAGAGGGATTTTAAAACACTACCTTGAGGAAGAGTTTCTACAAATGCATATCTCTAGCAATATTAACCAGATTAGATGCATTAATTGTATAGAAAGTTTATTAAAGGCAGTATTCCTTGGCTTTAAAATAATTGCATTCCTGCAATCCCAAAAATATTTCAGAATCTTAAAGTATATCAAAGTAGTTTTTGTTTGTAAAAAATCAAATATTTGGACATTCATTTAAAAATAGGCTAAATAAATTGACACCACAAGTCTGTACATTCTTTAAGCAAATCGTCTTTTTTTACAGTACATCAAATTATGAGAACACAAACAGTTTCAAATTATTTAGGCAGGCCACATACACTCTATGAGATGAGTGTGTGTTGTTAACACACTTTCACTGTTAATTTATTGATGTAATGAAAGGAATAACTAGATTCTCAGGAAACCTACTTGTCTTGATAGAGCAAGAAGGGGCACCATGTAAACTGTTCTGCAAGTTTTCCTCTCTTAACTTGCAACAGTAGAGCTTCTGGAGCTATGCAAGTGGACAAAACTGTAAAGCCTTTTTTAATCTTACCCTGATCAACCAAGCCTCTCTTCCTCCAATCACAGTTTTGTGCGTGATATCTTTCTCCTAGTGTTTCTTATTTAATTAAAACAGACACTGACAGAAGGACATGGATTAGGGCTGTAATGATGCATTTACTTAGATTAATCGGAGTCTCCTTTTGGAGTAATGGCTTAAACAAAGAACAAAAGGAGATTGTTATGAAACAGCCTTTTATCCCAAGCAAAGGTCATATTATGAGGTTTTTAATTTTGTTGGCCTCTGTTACACTGGGCCTCGCTACTGGAACATGAGAAGTGCCCTTTTTTTCTCTTGCAAAGCCCGTTATTATAATATAGCCATTATAGCTGCAAATTAAAATGTCTGATTTTAAAACAGGTTGCTTAGCTTTCAGAACCCTATAATTAGCATGTTGTGCATTGTTGTGAAGGAAAGACGACTAAAACACTAATGACCCACTGCCAGGTGACTGCACTACTGCACAAAGTAATAAAGACCTTTTTAAAGGAACACAATGAATTATCCAAGATGTGGTCTTCTTCTCTGCACCATTTTATTCATAAAGAATTCATTGCATTCGGTCACATAAGTAAGTTCGGGAAATATTTCTATGGAAATATTTTAATACAGGAACTACAAAGAAGACCAGAACCATGCTATGTTGTTAGGGGAGAGCAAGGCAAGCCAATGCAACAGAAATCGAAAGCAGAATGAAGAAAGAGTACATAATCCTAAATATGGCTACTCAGATGGAAATCCCACTTATTTCAATAAGGCTTACTCTTCTCAGCTAAGTGGATATAGGACTGCAATCCAAAGAGTGCTTTCGGAGAGTTGCACTTCCTGTTGCTGCCACTGTGTGTATAGGTGGGTAACACAGCTCACCTAGAAAACACTGAAATAATTATAATCTGGATAAGAAAGATGATTTTAGGGAGTCATGAAGATCCTGGTTGTTTATTACAAACACCCCACCTACATTGTAGCTGTTCTAATGAAAAGTGAACCACTCCACTTTAATAAAAACATTAGAGGATTTGATTCTGGATCTCCCACATCACATGTACTCTGATATGTTGGAAGACCCTTAAAGACCTATTCCAGATGCACATATGATATCACTTCAGCCTGGCACAAGTGGCTGGCTAGCTCAAGCACTGGCCAAGGCCTCAGGGATTTAGAAGTACCACTCACAGGTTTGATCCAGTCATTGGTCATTCACCGTCCTCCATGTAGGGCTTCTGGGTGTTTTGTGGTGGACAGAGGTGCCACTTTTGAATGGTAGCCAAGCTCAACTCCCATCCATGGGGGCTGCCTGCCATTTAAAGATACCCAAAATGCAGTGCCCTGCATTTAATAGATCTATTAAATTTATTGATTTTGTAGACCTGTAGTCCAAGTGGGAAGGGACGTGGGTGGCGCTGTGGTCTAAACCACTGAGCCTAGGGCTTGCTGATCGGAAGGTCAGCGGTTCAAATCCCCATGATGGGGTGAGCTCCCGTTGCTCGGTCCCTGCTCCTGCCAACCTAGCAGTTCAAAAGCATGTCAAAGTGCAAGTAGATAAATAGGTACCGCTCCGGCGGGAAGGTAAATGGCATTTCTATGTGCTGCTCTGGTTTCGCCAGAAGCTGCTTAGTCATGCTGGCCACAAGACCCAGAAAAACTGTCTGTGGACAAACGTCGGCTCCCTCGGCCAGTAAAGCAAGATGAGCGCCGCAACCCCAGAATCATTCATGACTGGACTTACTCTCACTGTAAGGGGTCCTTTTTAGTCCAGGTGGGATGGGAACCAAGCTTGGCTCTCATTCAAAAGTGCTGCTGCCCATCAACTGTTGAATTATATCCCTGGTAGAGGATGAGAAATGGTGCCAGCCCCAAAACAGCAGCAGAGAAACTTGGGCCCTTCCTGGTTGAGAGAGTTCCAAAGGGAAGGTTGAAGTCTGACCTTGGCCCTGTATTCCTTTTGCTTCAATGGGGGAGCATTAGAACTGGCCTGATAGCAATAAACAAATGGTCATCATCCCCTTCTAGCAATGAAAAAACAGAGAAATCACTGCATTTGATTCAAAGTAAAGGCAAAGTTGTTTCCATGCACAAAGTTTGCTTCACAGAGGAATGGAAAGAAAAGTGATTCTTCTGTGGCTTCAACTACTTTAGTTCTCTAGACAAACAAAAGACCTAAATGAAGTGTCTTCTGCTGCAAGTAAAACTTTGCAACTGTGCTTTATAGACTCCAACAGTATGAAGTCATTTCCTGCCCTACCTAAAACCATTGGCTTTCCCACACTTCTGACATGAAGGATCTGAGTGGAACTGAAAAAGCTGCTGCCTTGCAGTGCAGTCCTATACATGCCTACTCAGAAGTAAACCTCATTGAGTTCAATGGGACTTCTCCCCTTGTGATTGGACTGCACTTTTAATTTTCCTCTCTCTTTTTCTTTTAAAGTGGTGCACATAAACTAAAAGGATATGGTTTCTTTACCCGTGATTATTACTGTCTACTTTCTCACAAAATGACATTTCCACCTAACACAAGGCAAAGCTACCTAATGTGCAAACTTGAATACTGCCTGAAGGCACATACCTCTTATTTTCCTAGTACAAAGCACAATTCAAAGTTATGTCATTAAAACAAAGTGCGCTCTCTCTCTCTCTCTCTCTCTCTCTCTCTCTCCTCTCCATCCCTTTGTTTGGGAAGGTTCCCCACCCCACCCCACCGCCGCCACAAAGCCTTGCTTACCAGGGTTGCATGGCTGCGACTTCCAGGTTCCAGCAACACCTTGCTGAAAACCCAGACGCCACAGCCACTTCTCCTTGCTTCTTTAGCAGTGGAGGCAGTGGCAGGGGGTGAGAGGGCACCTTCACCCATGGGGTAAGTGAGGAGAAATGATGGCAGTGGCAAGATCTTGCAATAATTCCATGGTATCTCACCAGAAGCGACAACCACTTCTCCTTGTTTCTCCAGCAGTAGCAGGGCACCTGCAGAGATGCTGCTCCTTGGGATTCAGCCTCCCAAGGCAGCTGCCTCAGTCTGCCTCATGGGTGGGCCAGCCCTGTCAGCCAGATAGTTGGATAAGCATGGGTCAATAGTCAGCAAGAAGAGCAGGAACAAAATGAGAAGATGCAAGATGCATGCTAAGCTGAAGAAGATCACCCATCCCCTCAGTTATTCAGCACCAAGGACTTTCTCTGGCAGGTATTTTTAAATCTTTCAAGGATATAGGGGAATGAACGAAAGCTCATTAGCCACTATCAAGAAGTAACTCTGCTCAAATTGTGTTGTAGAACAGAGGCTAGGAGCCTGAAACAGAATTATGAAGAACCAGCATACCCATGCCACCTGGTGAGTACTAGGGCAGATTCACATATGCATGTGCTTTATTTGATGCTCTGCATGTGATAATTTGCAGCTAAATATGTAAACAAACTATACTGGAAAGCATAGTTCTGAAGTTATACAAAAGTTCCATCTGTGGTGTTATCTGCAACAACTCATTCACACTTGCAAGTCATCTCTTAAATGGTGCTGTTATCAAGTGAATAAGCATGCATGAGTAAAAACCAACCTATAAACTTCAGAAGTGAAATATGAAAACAGAGAACAAGCTAGCAATCTAAAGCCACGGATCAAGTATCAAGTATTTCATGAGAAACCAAATCTAAAACATGGCAATACCGAGCCCAAATCATCAAAACATCTACCCATAAACCTTTCGCTGAATTTAGTGGTAGATCGGCAGCTAAAGGAATTACAAGAATGGGTCGTAGGATACTGTGTAATGTGAGTGAATGCATTGTGTGCGTAATTCAATATCCACTAGCCTAAGCTAGCATTCAGAAGGCACATTTTGACTTAATAAATGTCAAATGTTGAAACACACACCCAGTCATTTTAGTAAATAAGTAGAAAAATGTGGGCCAATCCCCCACATGCAATATGAGCATTGGCTTTAAAGTAAGAATTGTTTAGATAGTAAATTAACTGTGTTGCTTAACCTTCACTGGATAAAAAGCCCTTCCAGGCAATATCTGTATCCATTCAGCATTAGAACAATGAGCTCCTGCCTGAGCATAGTACTTAGTGTCCTGTGGTTTCTATCGAATATCCATATATTACACCAGTGTACATAGCACAGTAGCAGTAATTTAAGAGTTCAGCATAGCAGCCTGGCAGGATCAGGCTGGCATAACAGCGGTTAGTGGCATGGTACCACACAAACAGTAGCAAAGTAGTCATGCAGAGCGTGGAGTCATGCTGGCATGGAACAGAAATAGATACCAAATTGGGTTTGGTGTAAGACTGGGCTGTACAACTGCAGCCCTCAGACTTGTGTTCTTTTATATAAGTCAGCCCTTGATGCAATTTAACCAAGTAGCAACTGATTTACCTAGTGATCATATACATTTGTTATAACCTTTGTTATAACCATTGGCCATGCTGGCTAAGGCTGAAGGGAGCTGAAGTCCAACAGTAGCTGGAGACCCCCACATTGACTACTCCTGGTTATAAGTTCTATAGAAAAACAAACAAATGTGACATTTGCACAACCTTGCCTATGAGAATGGTCATTAAATGTAGCTCTGAATTTGGTAAAATAACAAACCAAGTATGCACAGTGAAATATAGCAATAAACTATCACAAAAGGACACCTGAAAGAACAGCAGGCAGATTTTTAAAAGATTCTTCTAGAGAGACATCATTCAGAGAGACAAGAAGACAGCTTTAAGGGAAAAGAAGCTCTCCAAATATGGTTGTGGTTAAAGAACATGCTCTTTAAACTGACAGCTAGAATCAACTGCACCTCAGGGGCAAAACACTTCTTGCCCACTGAAGCTTTTACTCTCTGCTTTACCTTCAGGCAAAAACAAAACAAAACTAAAAATCCCAGCAGGATTAGGCCAGTTAAAAAGCATGATCATATGGAAGAAATCCATACTGCTAAGCAGTGCCTTTGTCATTTATATCCAGTAAGAGATTGCACAAATTTGTTGCAAATAGTTTGTATACTTCAGTATATGGTTTTTATGCAGATGGGAGAATGTTCAATTTTAGCTAAATCTTCTTCATGGTGATTAGATTTCTATCAAATGGGGCTGGACTTGCCAGATACAACTGCTAGGCAATGTGCTGGAGTGCAAAGTGCTTTCTCAGCCTCCTCCTTGTTCTGTACAACAAAAAGGAGTTCCTATTCATGTCTGTACAATGGTTTGGGCTCACCCCACACACAACTGTACAGGACCTGAATGTGCCAATACCTGACACACACAGAAGCACTGGGCACATCCATTGCTTGAATGAAAGAAGAAAGTCACAGTAAACGAGCTCAAGAAAGTGAGCATATTAAATACCTGTACATTCTGTCAAATATGATTCCCTCCAGATATTTTGTAGGTTTCATATCCATCACTCCCAGCCAGCACGGCCAATTTTCATGGATGATGGGAGCTGAAGTCCAGCAACATCTGGAGAGCACCAGGGCAGAGTAAACTGGTGTGCATTAACAGACTACACATCTTAACATGAACTGCTTTGTCATGCTTAGCAGGTTTAGTTTGGGCAGCTTTATCATCAGATGAAATGCAACATAGAAGCGCCTCCAACTAATAAAGGAAGTTGAACACAAAGTTTCTTTCATGCTGGCACCCACTGACAAAGCAAGATACATTGTCAGCCCTCACTTAGTGAAATGTTTGTGTTGCAAAGCAGCTCAAACAAATGCTTTTTTCATTTTCATTTAAGATGGCCACCCACTCATGTTTCTCAAAAGCGCAACACACACATTTCATAACAGAACACAAGTACTTTGGACAAACTACCAAGGAAGAATAGCGGAGCTATTTATTTCATCATCAAAGAGACAAACCCGATAATATGAAAGATTGCATTTAATGTATCTTGTTAAAAAAAACAAAAACCAGCATCACAGAGGCATTATGACCAATGTGTCTGAGAAAGGGTGTTTAAGCAACAAAAGCAGTTCCATTATCAATGGAGGGCCATGGACCCCTTCTGCATCCCTCCTGGTGCAAACTACAGCTGTAGCAGGAATTTTTTGTTGCGACCATAGTGGGGCGACAGCTAACCCCCACCCTGTGTACCACAGTCCTGATCACCCCACAGCTATTATTTAAGAGGAGGGCGTGGGGCCTAGACAAATTCCACGCAATCACACATTTAATGTATCATTTAGTTCAGCCCTAATTTATTTTGCCAAATAACCAAAACTGGTTGAACTGAATGCTGGTGCCATCATATTCTTACTACTTGGTTTTTCTTCCTAGTCATAGAACATGAGCAACCATACAACAACATTATGAAATCCTTGGGAAGAAAATGGCCATTCAGATTGTACAATCATGCCACCGTACTCTCTTCTCCCCATCATATCCCTTTAGAATCTTTGTATGAAATATGATGAACTCACGGTATCATTATCAAATTTATGGTATAAGTTCACTGCATTGCATGATATGTCTCATAGTTGTTTGCCCTGCAGTAGGAAAAAATTGCATAGAGTTTAAATGTACGTGAGGTCTATACAAACTATAGTTAAAACACTATTACACAGTTATATGTTTTTCTGTATGAAACAGTAAAAAAAAATATCCATTTTTTCTTTTTCTTTAGGGCAACATTTTATTACAATTAAATGAAAGGCTCAGCACCACTACTTCTTTGAAAAGAACCATGCCAAATAATAATAATAATAAAATAAAAGAGTTTTAGGACATTTAACAGAAAAAGATAAAACATGCTTATTTCCATAAGGTTATATCAAAATCAAATATGCTTTTTTGATCTTTAAAATGGGAATGGTTTCTCTTTCGTAATTCTTCCAGCTGTGTACATTTTTGGACAAGCACTTTGACAGAGAGAGAAAATTGAAGAGCTTAAAAACAAAACAGTTGCCTTTAGTCTTGCCATTTTAAATTTATTTATCTATCTATTTATAAAAAGGAATTCCACTCTCCTCTAGCATTCACCAGTGACTGTCACTGCAGATCCATGCCCCTGGCTCTGAATCAGAACATGCAGCTCCCCTGAAACCGAAAGGACAGGTGCTTTTACTGACTTTGAAAAGGGGTAGTTGTGAAGGGGAAACACACTTGCATTCCCATTTCCTTTGAGCTTTAGGGTCATATTCCTTATCAAAGGGAAGCAAGAGCCATCTATACTATGCGACAAATTTTAAAGGGGTGAGAAACATAAAAGTAGGATTGCAGGAGATTAATATATCATATTTACTCAAATCAAAAGTTCACCTTTTTGGGCTAAATTATGTTGTGAAAATTAAGGTGCACATTGGATTAAATGGTGCGTTAGACTCGAGTAAATACAGTACAGTGGTACCTTGGTTTAAGTACTTAATTTGTTCCGGAATAATAATAATAATAATAATAATAATAATAATAATAATAATAATTTATTTATACCCCACCCATCTGGCTGAGTTTCCCCAGCCACTCTGGGCGGCTCCCAATCAGTGTTAAAAACAGTACAGCATTACATATTAAAAACTTCCCTGAACAGGGCTGCCTTAAGATGTCTTCTGAACGTCAGGTAATTCTTTATCTCTTTGACATCTGATGGAAGGGCGTTCCACAGGGCGGGCGCCACTACCGAGAAGGCCCTCTGTCTGGTTCCCTGTAGCCTCACTTCTCGCAATGAGGGAACCGCCAGAAGGCCCTCGGCGCTGGATCTCAGTGTCCGGGCTGAACGATGGGGGTGGAGACGCTCCTTCAGGTATACAGGACCGAGGCCGTACTTAACCTGAATCTGTACTTAACCCGGAAGTCCGTACTTAACCTGAATCTGTTCTTAACCTGAAGCACCACTTTAGCTAATGGGGCCTCCTGCTGCTGCCATGCCACCGGAGCACAATTTCTGTTCTCATCCTGAAACAAAGTTCTTAACCTGAAGCACTATTTCTAGGTTAGCGGAGTCTGTAACCCGAAGTGTATGTAACCTGAAATGTATGTAACCCGAGGTACCACTGTAAAACATGGCACACCAACTTTACACTGATGGAGGAAGATCCACACATTCACACATGAATCAAAAGATCAAAGCAAACATTTATATTAGAAGGAAGTTCCCTTGAGCATTACTTTTTTAGACTGTTAGCCCTGCTGGGACAGTTATCCTTGTCTATAAAACTACTGCAGGTGCTCTGTGTTTGGAGCTAGTCAAAATAAGACAATGTTTACACTTAAATGAAATACTATAGGGAATATGAGTTATGGGCACACAACACAAAACATTATGGAATATAAATACCCACTGAAAGCAAGGTGGCAAATCCAGATGTGGGGAAGCTCATACAGATGGCCAAATTAGCACATAAGGATGTTCTGTTACCCCAGGGTTGCTGGCTCATCTGTATCATACTGCCAAGTCACAGGAAGACGCGCGGCAAAATAATCCATTGTAACTGCATTGAGGTTGCAACCCCAATCCTACTTACCACTGAATTTGATGGGACCAAATAGACATACATAGGGTTGCACTGGAATGGATTTCCATTTGAGTTACTGAAAGAATACAGTTCATTAATATAATGGGATAGCGTGCTCGTTATACAAGCTATTATATACCTTGGCATCTCCCCCACCCAAAATAAAAATTAAGTTCTAAAGATCTGGACGCATCCTGTTTACAGTTCCCTCAACAACCACTGAGGCTGACTGTCTCCTATCCTACAGATGCTGACCCTGGTTGGTGTCAGTCAGACATAACTTCTCAGGATTATTTTATAGAGTGATCAAGTTATATTACATTTTTAAAATACCTGCAGCATAGTGTCTATAGTCACCAAAACCAGGTAGGGTGGCTTCATTTATTCACTTAATATTTTCACACTCTATATATCTCTATCTACCTGGTAGTATTCAACTAAATAGAAGTGGAACAATTTCCACTTGTGCAATGGAACTTTCTCCCTCTCCTGCACCCCTGCTATCCTCAGTTCTGCTCTGGAGGGTTGGTGTGAAACCTAGAACAGATTTAAGGAGTATACGGGGAGATAGGAAAGTCCCATTGCACAAGCAGAAGTCATTTTGCTCACGTGAAGGACTCTTTACTGCTACATTGAACACAGCCCACTGCCTTCCACTATGCATACAAACATATCCAAATAAATATTTTCCTGTAGCATGGAATATAAGATCCCCAGAAGGAGCCACAGGAAACATCCACATATATACCCTCAGAAGGAGGGCACACACACAAATCTGGTGACTACAGATGGGGTGTATGTGTGTTTTGAAACCACACTTACTCGGGAAGAATCCAGTTCAATTAGGTAAACATTCTCAACATTCAAGGGCATTTCCGAATATAATAATAATAATAATTTATTATTTATACTCCGCCCATCTGGCTGGGTTTTTCCAGCCACTCTGGGCGGCTTCCAACGAAATATTAAAATACAATAACCTATTAAACATTAAAAGCTTCCCTAAACAGGGCTGCCTTCAGATGTCTTCTAAAAGTCTGGTAGTTGTTTATCTCTTTGACATCTGGTTGGAGGGCGTTCCACAGGGCAGGTGCCACTACTGAGAAGGCCCTCTGCCTGGTTCCCTGTAACTTGGCTTCTCGCAGCAAGGGAACCGCCAGAAGGCCCTCGGCACTGGACCTCAGTGTCCGGGCAGAACGATGAAGTAGAATCTAGTTTTGCACTTTGAAAAGGGGTGGGGTGGAGGACATGGCTCCAGTAGAAGAGTGATAGCTCAGAGTTAAACTACTCTATTTGCATGTAAAAGATCCCTAGCATCTCCAGGTAGGGATAGAAAAAAATCCTGTTTGAAACCACTGCTAGTCAGCCAGGGGTCAGCAATTTTTTTCAGCAGGGGGCCAGTCCACTGTCCCTCAGGCCTTGTGAGGGGCCGGACTATATATTGAAGAAGAAAAAGTGAACGAATTCCTATGTCTAACAAATAAACCAGAGATGCATTTTAAATAAAAGCACACATTATACTCATGTAAAAACATGTTGATTCCCGGACCGTCCACGGGCCGGATTTAGAAGATGATAGGGCCGGATCCGGCCCCTGGGCTTTAGTTTGCCTACCCATGGTGCAGACAATATTGAGCCAGTTGTACCAATTGTCTGATTCAGTATAAGGCAGCTTCCCATGGTTCTCTATGATTTACTACATAGTCAAATGCGAGCTCTAATTTTAATTTTTAAACCTTCAGCTCATAAATAACAGTTTATTGTAATATCACATACATACCATAGTTGTTTGTATCAGAGAAAGCCATAAGCAAAAGGGAGAAGTTAGTCCAAGGACATAATGTCTTTCAGGCTCTATAGCACTTAGCAGGTTAGTGGGCCTCCAAGGCCTAACAGATTTAACCAAGACTTTTCACACAATCAGGTAAAGACCGCTCAGCCAGTCAGTAGATGTCCCATTCAGATAACAAAGATAATATTTTAGTGACAATGTGAGAAAATAACAGTAAAAATGGTTTAAAAACCCACTCAACCATGTTGCCTTTTTTTGCGCTCAAGAACCTTCCCTGTAAGTTTCATCATGACATTCACTGTGGTCTTCCTGCAGCAAATGTGAAGGCAGATGTACATTTTTGTCAGTGATTCTGATAAGACAAACCTAGATATCTGTTTGACAGGATAAATAAATAAAAACCAATGCAAAGACTGTAATATGTATTAATACACCAGTCTTTCTTCTTCTTCTCTCACACACACAAATACACAAAAAAGATGGTTGCTTTTTGTTGTGCAGTTCGTGTAGAACTACCAAGCAGGTTCTCTGAACTTTTCAGTTTTAAAATTTAAGTATTTCATGCATTCAAATTTATTGCATTAGGAATCTGAAAGAAACCACAAATGAGAAATGGTTATTAGTATTCTGGCTAGTCTTTAATGACTGTGCTCCATTCCAGACCACTGAAAGGGGTGAAAGTTCTCCACTGTGAGCAAATCTGGTTTTATACTTTGTTAGGTCACTTCAGTTCCTTGGAGTGGCCCTTCTTACAAGTCCATTACCTTAGGTTACATATGTTCAGCTGAGCGAACCATAATAATGATGGTGCAACTAACCCAAAAGATTGTCTAAAGAAATGAATTTGGGGTGTGGTTTCGAATTTGATAAAGGAAGCCATGACTCCACTGCTCAGTTTCCTCCCTCTCTTTTTTCTCTGGCGCCAAATAATTTTTTTTTTTTCATTTATCTTCAGCTGCATTTTCATTTGCATTGAAAACTATGAATGGAATAGTTTCCAAACATGACAAACATTGAAGTACAGTATAGTATGATCACTGTATGAGTTTGTCGAAGTCTGTGCATAAACTGTCTAACCTTTTTACCATCCATATGCAACAAATGTGTTAATAAAACATCTTGAAAACAAGCTGGCAATTATACCACGCTTCTGCATATATCTCTAGCTCTCTAGCAGAATACAGATTTCAAAGTCTGAGTGATTCTCCTTGCTGAATTACCAACTTACTGTTTCTGTTTGGATTTCCAAAAAAGTAACTATCATCCTTCTTCCTCATGTGTTATCCTAGAGATACTGCTATAATTGAATCAAAATAAGTACATGCTAAATTACAATTTCAACATTCATCTGAGTTTATAACTTCTATTACTACATTCAAGAACTGTGCAATATGCAAATCCAGAATAAAACTGGTTTAGGTAAATTAAACTAAGTGCTAACTGGAATATACCTTGCATATGCTTGACGAAGGTGTTCAGGGGAGGTGAGTCAGATTGCAAGCTTCTCAGGGCAGAAACCTATCTTCTTTTTCTAATGCTACTCAATAAAGTACCAAATTTGACACTATATAATAATAAAGGACAGCAATCAGACTGTTGGCTGCACACAAGATCTAAATGACTGAGACAAGCAACAGTTCACATGGCTTCCCCTAACTATGCCAAGTTAGGAAATGTCTGCTCCCTTTGTCAGTGAAGTCCCTAGCCAGCCATTATTATGTGGAAAACTGGACACATACTTTCTCAGATCAAAAAGCACACATGGCCACCTAGCAGAATTGGGTTGCCTACTCTGCATCTGCATAAATATACTTAATATGTTGCAGACAGGGCAGTGGAGGGAACTACTAGGGCAGAAGTATGAATAACCGCTGCTAACTGTGCAATTTGGGTTCTTGTCCTAGCACTAGCACAACAACATTTATACACAAAGTAGCAACTATCAGTTGCTCCTTGTAAAGACTTATCTTTTTGTCCTGTCCTTACTCATAAGACTGGACCCTGCCTTATGTGTTTGAAGTCCAAGAATCTGTTTTATTTGCTTTTGTATGCTTTTACATAGCGAGAAACAGTAGTAGTAGATGTATGGTTATTATTTGTAGTGTAGGCTAGATAGCAAACCAGGCTCCATCCAAAAGCCCTGCAGAATGAATGGTCTATGTAACTCAGAAAAGAAGGGAGAGAAAACTCCATCTGTCACCATTATTATTTAGCTTGCTGGAAAGATGAGGCAGGATCTTTAGGCAGGATCTGAAAATTTATTGTACATTTTCAGAGTCAAGCTTTTTTTAGTACATATCAGTTTACATTTACCTCACCACTGTAAACCCACTTTCCAAAGGACGGATGTTGGGTGGGGAGGAGTCATGGTGTGGGCATATTGCCCTTGCAGCATGGAAAGGAAAGGTTTTTGCAGCTATTCTCCCAGGGCAATGTGTGAACCCCCTTCAGTTATTTTTATTTAAGGTATCAATTTTGGACACGGAGGGCACTGTCAAGCCACTAATTCCCTGTGACTGTGGTATGAAGATCAGAGAGGACTGTACCACATCAATCTGAGAAGTCTAGCTAGGCCCTCAGGTCAGGAAGGGGGAGATATAGCAGTGGTAGACTTGGCTTTCAAATTCTGCCACACAGGCCTCCTCTAGCCTGTGTCTTAAAATGATTACAGTTTGATATGCTAGGGTCCCTTATCCTTTCGTATGTACCTCTCAAACTTTAGGAGCATACATCCATTTTAAGGCACTGTTATTTCTTTACTCATTTGGCTCCCATCTTCCTTTGCTTGTGTTTTGCTCTCTGCTATGGGCTTCATCCACAGCTGCTGACCCCAGCATATGCCTACTTAATCATGGTAATTGCCTCATCCCAGGAAACGATGCCAGGCAAGTTTACCAAGTGATGAGCTTGATACCCATCACCTCAACTAATTGTGTGAATTGGCCTCACACATCAGCAATTTGGGCTGGAGAAAATGCTGTCAATCATTTGTACATTAAAAAGATGGTAAATTCATAAAATAAGCCCCAAAATATCAGAAAATAGCAGCATTCTCCCCTGTCAGCAGTTTAATCCTACCTACACCCTCCCCTCCACAAGTTCCAGCTGATTAAATTCATACTGTAGCAGACTGTCTACTTCCTGGCAGCTCCTGTGTATGTATATCTATATATATTACCTGTTTCGTTTTCTGTTTTTCCCTTCAGAACATAAATAAATCTTAACCTCCCTTGAGTGACAGCAAGAAATAACAATATTTAATTAACATCTCTTCGTTTGTAGCAGATCTTAACAGACTCCACCCAGTTAATAAAGCTCTGCAAAAGTATCCCTCCAATGTTTTGAAAAAAGCTTTTAAGGAAAAGCTCAGAACACTGTGTTCTTAATTCAAAAGCACATGCCGAATTAATTATGGTCTTATGCTTTGACCAAAAGTAGGATTTGTGGGATTTTCTCTTCCTTAAGTCAAAGGATTCAAAAGTAATTTATGAATGATACTGAAATAATGTTTGAATTAGTTGCTAACAGGCTGTTACCTTGGAGTGCTCAAATGTGTTTTTAACAGTATAGTCCTAAGCATACTTACTCAGAAGTAAGCCCCACTGAGTTCAACTGTACTTACCATTCTCAAGTAGATATGTTTAGGACTGTAGTCTACAACAATCTGATTGATACACCAGACATTTAAAAAAAAACTGACTTCAAAACAATAGAAGCTGCATTAAGTAGAAATATTTCCTATTATCCGTACCTGTTTTTAGATTATCACTCTTGATCACACAACCTATCCTGAAGCTTTATAACAGTGTGTATTCGAATACTGAAGAAACACTTGCTGCTAAACAAATACCATGAGGCTGAATCCCTAATAGTCACTTATTTTGACATTAGGGAGTTTTTCTTACTTCTTCATTTACAAGATTTACTGTAGACGTTAGCAACATTTTTAAGCTAGTGAAGTAGTTTATCTTGTTCAAATATGCACTTCTCCCCTGCAGTAGAGAAAGCACACATGCAGCTGCTTTTGCACAGTTGTCCATTCAAGGTCTATTGCATTCAAGATTACCACATATATGATAACTGAAAGCATTTGCCATTCGGGTGTTTCACCATTATATGTGCATGATTTTCACTTTCTAGTAGGTTGATCTTAGCTCACAAATTATATCATCACTACTGTAGATGTCCTTTCCAATTACCAATGATCCAATTTCAAAATATTTGCATTGTAATGAAAGCAAATACTACCATAATTGCATCTACAATTAACACTGAAGATATTTTAATGATATCCCCCAGACAGAGGGGAGTTCTAAGTTGCCAGTGGATTCTCTGCCACTGAAAACCTCTGCTAATACAATTGAATACCTTGCTAACCACTGGGGAAAGACTGTTTACTGTTTTAGCACAAAAATACACCTCTCAGAAAATAAAAGAAAACAGAGTAAATAATGCTGAACTTAAATGTACAACTTTTGCAAACATGCAGCTGACATTATATTCTGTGAAGAGATGCTTGTTGAATGACCATGCTCTACATATGAATTTACATTCCAAAGACTGCAATGATAGGACAGTAAAAAGTCACCTTTTTTGAGTACACAAACCTGAAATTCTGAAAATTTTTTGGAGACTATAAAAACGTTAACTTTAAGAAAAATAGCCACCGCAATTCCCCACCCCCCTTTTGGTACCTGCTTTAGCATGTGAGGTCTGGTAGATTGTCAAACATCTTGCACTTCTTTTATCCACTTATTCCTGAATACATTAGAGTCTTTATCATGAAAAGGTTGTTGACCCCCCTAGAAATATATTTTTTGTGGAGTAGATTGTCAGTTTAACAGGAAACCTGGTTTAGTTTCCCTAATTGAAGTCTAAAAGTGATGAGAGCTTGGGTAGGGAATTCCCATCATCACTTACCATTGTCATGCTGAGAGGAGCTGGAGCTTAACAACAGCTGGAAGGCCACAGAGGTTCCCCATTCTTGGTTTTGTTGAACCACAATGCCAAGTTCTCCCCTCCCCTAGAGGTCAAACTAGTTTCAACGTGGAATTCCGCTATCTAGAGCTCTCCATATATTAGTTTTTTCGCTGGAATAAACCAGCAATGAGGAGGGGTGCAATTTGGATGCAGGCTGTGACATGGTCTAACCCTTTGCCACCCTGCCAAGAGCTGAAGCCCATACTTTCCCCCCTCTGGTGTAAGTTTGGGAAGTGATATTTATCAGAGCAGTGGAAAAGAGCCAAAGTACTACACACCATGAAGTTGGAGGAGTGCCTTTCATTGTGGGGCTTTTTTTCAGCACTAGCTTCATGGCAACCTATCAGGAATGCTGAAATTTCCTGCAGAGGGTGAACTACATGAACTTTCAGGTCACTTCCAACTCTATGATCCTAATCCAAGTTATGTTTCCCCCCTTCCTCACAACTACTTTCTGAGAAAGAAAAAGATGTCAGAAACTCCAAACATGGAGCTGATCATGAGTCTTAGTCATGTCAAATCAGAAATATGCACCTGCTCTAAGGCCAAATGGCAAAATACTACATTTTGTTACTTTCCTGCAGCTGAGTTGATAGGAAAAGAGATACAAGTCTGAGAGCATAGATATGTTAATGGGAATGTAAAGTGAGTGATTAATGTGCACAACAACTGGCCAGTGTGCACATTTCCTATTAACCTCTCACATTTAATTACCAGAATCTAAAATGTATTAGAAATACTATAGAATAGCTATAGGCAGAAGACTGAACATGCACAGAGATTGTGTTTCTATGTGTGTGTTATATAAGGCATTTCAGGGGGCAGGAAATTCTTAGTAGACCTTGGGTTGTCTTTTATTCTTGAGTGCACAAAACAGAAGAATTGTTATTTATCTTAGAATATTTGAGAAGGTGACCCTATCTCCCACTCAATAATCTCACTCCTATGCTTGAATAGATCAAGAAAGGAAAAAAGTTTATTGATTATTCAGCCACTGATGTCTCTTGGCCAAACCCAGAAAAATGTTTGCCATAGAATAATCTACAATGAACTCAAGAGAAGTAACAAAGAAGCCTTCATTAATCTACTAAAGGAGGACAATACTTTGTTTCAAGAACAGCAAAAACTTCAGTTTCCTGCACTGGCTTCTTCTGGAAAACAAGTCTTTTGACACAGATGCAATCCTACTGCTTGTTGCATTTTGCTTTTTCTAAGATAATTTACTGCCTGGCCTACTTTGTGACGGCTTTTGCACTTTTAATTGTGCTGAAATCCCACCAACACAGGTGGAATAATGCTGGCATATACTTGCAGATAAAATGCATTGATAAAACACATCTAATACATGCAATATGGTCTATGAGGAGCCCCAACATTAGAACATCATAAAACCAGCTTTCTTAAAAAGAGGACATGTGAGCTTTGTTATCAAGTAGAATAATCTACTCCATTTGTCTTTCCAGGATGGTACTTTACCTCTTCTGACAGAAGACTTGTATATCTCTGAAATACCTACAAGAGAAAAGCTAGAGGTATGCAGTAATGGTATAAAATGTAGCAGATGAACAAAGCTATCATTTCTATAGTTAAACTATCCAAAATAATTTGTTTGCTGCTGTTATTATTTACTACAATAACAATGAAACTACTGTACAATACTGAACAAAATGTTTTCCCACCTCTTATACGGCAGCGTGCTTTAAAAAACAAAACACAACCTCTAACCAATATGCAATTTCACAGGGTGGGCAACAGTTCTGCCATATATTTTTGCTGTTCACTTGTCTTGAACCTAACCCTAACACATAAGCTAAAAGCTGACTGGCACTGCTTCAGCAAACGACAACTTTTAATAAACCTTGATAAGCTTGTAGAAAATAAACTGACTTCATCTACAGTCCTTTATGAGATGCACAGTACATCCTGAACTGCAGAAGTTAAATTAGTATTTGCTGTGTATGTTATGTTTGAAATCCATCTAGTTCTTGGCACACACCCTATGGTAAAGGTCAGAGTAAAGACAGAAGAACACTATGGCACCCCCTAACACAGATGATCTGAGACTGACTAGTCAAGGCACTATATATGTTGACTAAAGTACAACCTTAAGGCTATCGAAGTGGTTTCTTTTTACTGTGAGGATGCACCACTGTCAATCATTATAAGCTGCACAAATGCCTAAGGAAGACAAGATGATGTCCTTCCATGTCAAAAAAGAACATTAGTTTTATGAATGAATCATACCGTAAATATCCATGTTTCACAGGCCAGAAAAATCATGGTGTCTACCATCAGAGCAAATAAGCTATTACTCCACTGGCTGTCTTGAACAGTTATTTTTTATTTTCTCGGGAAGAAATCATTGTGACATCTCTTCCTTAGTAGATTCGTTGAAGCAACAGCAAGGGCTGTAAGCTTCAGCGATAACAAAGGTGTTAAAGGCAGAGTCAAGGTGAGAAAGTGACTCTAGCTTTGAAAAATGTGGCTTCATTTGTGCTAGCAGAATGGGTTGTGGTAAAACACTGCAGGGACCATCTGGAATAGGTTTAATACAGTCTAGACTCTAGAGCATCCTTTCTCAACCTTGCGTCTCCGTATGGTGGTGGGGGATGAGTGTTCAGACCCCTGGGCTCTCACTTGTGGGGTGCCTCAGGGTTCTGTCCTCTCCCCCATGCTTTTCAACATTTACATGCAGCCGCTGGGAGAGATCATCAGGAGGTTTGGGCTGGGTGTTCATCAGTATGCGGATGATACCCAGCTCTACCTCTCTTTTAAATCAGAACCAGTGAGGGCGGTGAAGGTCCTGTGTGAGTGTCTGGAGGCAGTTGGAGGATGGATGGTGGCTAACAGATTGAGGTTGAATCCTGACAAGGCAGAAGTACTGTTTTTGGAGGACAGGAGGCGGGCAGGTGTGGAGGATTCCCTGGTTCTGAATGGGGTAACTGTGCCCCTGAAGGACCAGGTGCGCAGTCTGGGAGTCATTTTGGACTCACAGCTGTCCATGGAAGCACAAGTCAAATCTGTGTCCATGGCAGCTGTTTACCAGCTCCATCTGGTACGTAGGCTGAGACCCTAACCCTAACCCTAACCCTAAAAGCTAATCAAGCCAGGCTAGCTTTCTGAACCCCATGATCAAGCAAATGTTAACAAATAAACCAGGCTAGCTACCTGATGAAGTGATCACCTGGTTGAAGAGCATTAAAGGAAACAAAGGAAATGGAGGCTCTGTGCAAGATGTCAAATATGTGCCCTTCTTCAACTCTGAAATAGTTGGAAGGACAAAGCACAAGTTTAGAGATGAGTTGAAGTGATGTGGGCCAGAAGCAAAGCTGGAAGCTGGAAAGCCAGAGATACAATGCAATGGTTGATTTCTGTTTGAATCCAAGGCTGCAACTATGGGAGAAACATTGCCAAAAGGAAATAGGAACCCTGGGTAAGCGCATGGAACCCCTGGAATCTAGCGCTGCTCAGAAATTGGGGTGGCACACAACAATACTAAAGTTTCTGCATATGCTCTTGTTTTGTATCTGAACACACAACCACAAACAAAAATATAAACACCCCAAGTAGCATATTCATATTAAAAACTTGATACAAATGTAATTTTTTGAAAGGCTAGTTTGGAGCCAGATTTTATAAATTACTGGGGAGTATTTGACCTGAATGCCAGTGGGTATCCAAGTTCATTCAAAGCAATAGCGGCCAAATTCTTCCTCCCTGGTTAAATGTAATCAAAACCTGCTAAGTACAAAATGCTATTTAGTTCGCATTCAGGCCTTGCAGTGCCCACCACATTCTAATGTGCCAATATTGTCCATCCCATTTCAAAAAGCACACCACTGTTCATCTATATGTTGCAACATAAGCACAAAAGCATTACAGGAGGAGAGAAACATTGTGCTAACAGGGCTATAGTATTGATGAATAAAAAATGTAACCCCCAGGCTAAGCTGCCAAATAAGTAGTGAATTAATTTCTGTAAAGTACTCTAACATTACAAAGGTGTGTTGAAAGGTGTCTGCTCATGTTTCAAATTAAACGCACTGCTGGTCAGCTTTAGCACCTCAGCTTTGAACAGCAGCCATTTGCCTATAACACTTCAGGGGTTGGGAAAAACGGATTTTCCGTTCACACTGGAATAATTAGAACATGTCAGGAAGAATTAATTTCCTCATTTTTCAAAAGGATACACAGAAATTACCATGTTATTATATGACAGGGTCCCTTGGAGAATTGTATTAAATTTAATTTCTAGCGCAGCCCACACAACAAATTAAAGTCATAAATAAGATGGAAAGAAGCAGGACGCAGAGCATATGTTTATGGCAATGAGTGAAGCCAAGGGACCAGAAACAACTATCTTCATTTCATTTTATTTAAATCAGCCAGACACTGTGTATCTGAATGACAGCACTTGTTAATGGTGCTGAGATTATAGGGTCTTTAATTTCAGAAAAACAGAAGCAGTCAGTTGGTGTTTGAACTGGAAGGTTTTCTCAAAAGCAGGCACTCAGTGGGTTCCCTTGCATAAGGCTATGGTCACGCTCCAGCCTCTGCAGAGACACACACTCCCCCCCCCCCCGCGCTAATAATCTAAATCTATTATTTGTTGCACTCACAGGTAAGCACTGAGAGTGAGTTATGGCACCAGAGTATCCTAAAACCTGATGTCCCACAGACACTGACACTTTCACAATCTGATAATTCCCACCCCCCTTAACAAATATTTGGCAGGGGGGAAAGCTTTTCATTTAGATGGTTTAAACTTTCTGTTTCTAATCAGGTTTATACATTTTAAGAGTGGGAAGGACAAAGGCTCCCTCACCTGAAGTTCAGATGAGAGGATAGGACTCTGAAACTCTAGGGATAGAATCTGAGAATCAAGGTGACCGTTTAAAGTGCATGCTTCCCCCAATCCTGAGAACTGTAGTTTACCTCTCACAGAGCTACAATTCCCAGCACCCTTGACAAACTACAGTTCCCAGGATTTTGGGGGGAAAGAAGTGTCCTCTATCATGAAAGAAAGATGCTGAGATGAATGACCAGAATGGGGAGGAAAAGCTGGGAATTCATCTTTTGGCAGTCTAACTTACCTTCTTACTTCTTGGTCCTCACCATGGAGACCTAATGAGCCCCTAGGCTGTGGATGACAGCTTGATACCCCAAACCCTAGTGTTGCCCACCCCTTCATAGTTCTGCACGTGCATCCATGTACTACTAACAGCTCATGGTCTCTTGAAATCTACATATGTGTATGCCAACTTTTTCTCTTGCCTCAGTAAAAAAACAGTGGCACTCACAAAGGGATTTATAACAATGGTCAGATTATACAATGCTAAAGTCAACTCAAGTGCATTTTAATAGTGTTAATAAAATTTTAATAAAGCATTATAAAATATTTACAGTGCTCTAACACTCTTCGATACCTGCTTCTCTTTTATCCTGTGTATGCTTCAAGCTTTTGTTGCCCACGTTATAGATGAAAATATTAAAATTGGATGCAATGACTCGGAACAATATTACTTGTTCTATTTCTTGTATAATATCGCAGAATGTACATCTTTAAAATCCTGAGCTCAGGGAGGCATAAAGACTATGAAATATTGTGCTTGACCACTATGAATTTCAATAGGTAGGCTCCTATAATTACTGATAATCCGTACAATGAAATTGCAAGTTAAGAGCAGCAGTATATGAAATATTCTTCAATTATGGCAATTGCAATAACATTGACCTTCATTTTCTTTAGCAATGAACAATACTTATTGCAAAGCAAACAGATATTATAAATGAAGATGAGGTGAGGATCTAAAAGAGTTATTCAAAATGGTAAAAATAGTTGACTTCAAAAGATGCATGAGATTCGGCGTGACATTCACCTTTGTTCATGGACACTTTTAAACTTTGCTTAAATGATATATGTTGCACTGTTACACACTGCTCACACGGCTGCAGCATGAAAATCTGAAGCTCCCTTTCAACCATCACAGCAGCAGGGTACTCAGAATTTCCCATATAATTATTAGCAGCACCAAAATCATGGTTGTTAGCTTGCCTGGCTTGAAAAGGAGAATGAGTTTGTCCCTTCTATGAAGTAGCTGCCATGGATGTGAGCACTCCCTTGGGTGCAACAAACTTTAAATAATTTGTGAATCAATTAACTGGCAATTCTGCGCACAGCTCAAATTTCACACTCCCAGGTCACTGCATCATCAGCTTGATATGAATCATAACATTTTGGGGAAAAGTTCATAATTGAAATCATTAATTAATTTAACAGGACTTTTAGTTATGCATTGCATTACACAGCTATAAAGGGGCAAGGATTAATTAGTTGTTTCTCCGACAGTTTTCTCCACTTGGAGGAAAACTTTTCCAACAATATCTTGACATACTCAAATAAGCATCAGCCTCTTACAGCCAAGTTTCAGAAGTGGTTTTTTTTTTTTTTGTCAGCTGGTTTTTGCTGTGCTTTGTATTTTAACTGCTACACACTGTGATAGGAAGAACAAACTAAAGCAAAATGTGGCTCAGGGATTATTTAAATTGGATACTGGTCACCAGCAAAGCACTTGCCCTTGTGAGCATTTTAGGTATGTGACGATGTAAGAAGAGCCCTACTGGATCAGGCAAGGGCCCTGCTGGTCAAGCATCCTGTTCCACAAGATACCTATGGGACGCCTACAAGCACGACCTGAGTACCACAGTGCTCCTCCCTGATGCAGTACTGCCCAGTACTGCCTCCAACAGTACTAGCTATTGTGGCCAGTAGCCAGTGAGAGCCTAATCCTTCATTAAGTTGCCTAAACTTCTTTTAAAACCATCCAAGTTGGCGGCTATCACTACACATTATGGGAGAGAATGATATAGTCTAAGTATTCACTATACAGTTGCTATCTGGCTCTACCTTGCTCTCACCATGTGCCCCCAAGCCATCCATTGCAGCACATCCTCCTGATTGTTGGTGTGTTAACACGGCTGGCACACATGGCAAGAGCATTAGAGATGTAACGACACACTGTATTGGCCCGAATATAAGCTGTACCCAAATATAAGCTGCACCTTTAAAATTCAAGGGGGGGGGACAATACCCGAATATAGACCGCTCCCTCAAAATTCTGCAAGCACTCACACCCGTTCCGTTTTACTGTATGTCTGTTTTAGCAGTGATATCGTAAAAGCCCATTTTTGTAAGGTCGCAAATTTAAGCCGCACTTTAACTTTTCATGGTTGGAATTTGGGGAAAAAGTGAGGCTTATATTCAGGCCAATATGGTATAACGTGTACACAGATAGGTGTTTTGCCTATGACCAGCATCATGTTTCAACCAAAACTGATTTAAAATTGTAACTTACAGAAGCTCCAGAACTTTGGGGGAGGAGTGTGCAAAGACAGAGAAAAGGGGAAGAGAGAGGTAAGGATTCATCTTGTGTACAACCACTTAGCTCAATGTAAAGTAAGAAAATTCTGAATGACTGCCAGGTTTCAAAAACACCTCTTAAATATCAACAAGGCAAAGCCTTGGATTTATGGAAGCATCCACCTCAAATCTGCTTTTGGAATCAGCAAAACCACACTGAGTTTACTACTGACCTGATAATGACCAACACATATTACCTAACCTTGCCTTGACCTTGTACGGTGACATTCTCCCTTGACTGTAGAGTAGGCAGCAGCCAGGTCTAGCAGGCTCACCATGAAGGCATGGATCATGCAAACCCATGGTGAGAGACAGAGCCTTTTCAGTGTTGGCCCTCTATTTCTAGATGATGATCTCCCATGAAGTACTTATGTCCTCTTTATTAGTGAGTTTTTAAATACATTTTTATTTGCATCCATCCATATAATTTTAAACTGTTGATTTCATTTTTTTGTATGATTGGTTTTGTATGCCACCTCTTGAGGATATTTGTCCTGAAAACTAGGATATAAATCTCGTAATTGATAAATATACAGTGGTACCTCAGGTTAAGTACTTAATTCGTTCTGGAGTTCTGTTCTTAACCTGAAACTGTTCTTAACCTGAAGCACCACTTTAGCTAATGGGACCTCCTGCTGCTGCCACGCCGCCGGAGCACGATTTCTGTTCTCATCCTGAAGCAAAGTTCTTAACCCGAGGTACTATTTCTAGGTTAGTGGTAAGGTTTACTTACACAGGGAGTGTAGGAACTCAGGAGAGTGTGTCATCATAGGTCTAATGTAAAACAAGGGTCAGAAGCCCGCAACCACCTATTATGTCACCACTTGGGAGTCTTCACTGGGAATTGTTAGCCAATTTTTTTTAGCCAATTTTTAGTCACGTGGTACCCTAAGCCATGTATCACCACACTGCCTATTTCCTCATTATAGGCACAGTCCTGCCTGCCCAGTGGGTAAAGTTCTATAGGACTACTGGGACAGCAGTATTGTACCATAACAACAGGATTACAATGAACATATGATTATCTCGAGACGCTGCATTACACCTAATCCAAAGAAGCATTCAGACATGTGTTTTTAAACATATATGCATACAAATAGAGAAGTTTAGATATGCTGCAAAATGTCACAATCACTGGCACAGTTCGACAGAATTCAAAGCCTGGATTTAATTCTCTTCTTTCTCCCCAAGGCAATACAATATTTCTGTTTTCATCCATAAGCGTACTTCAAGAAACCAAATTTTTATGCTTTCGATGGGAGTTTTTAAAGCTTATTTGTTTAAGAAAGGTTTATCTTATTCCTACATTCACTCATTGAACCCATCTCCCTCCTATTCTTCAAATTCCTCATCAAACATTTCACCAAGCCTTTCTGAACCAGAATTTAACCGGACTCTATCCAAACCTATTGCTTTATCAAATCCTTCCTGCCCTCTCCCACCAACACAGACAGACGTCTAAGCCCTCAGGTCACACATCAGGTCATGCCTGTGTTTCTACCATGCTCCATCTACCACACTGAGGAGCAGTTAAGTACTAAGAGCACCTTAATTTCCCACAAAGCTCATTTCAGATTTTCTAACAACATCACTTTGCACCTTATCATCTAAATGAGACTCTTCTTTTGAATTAGTGTTGTATGTCAAGAATATAAATTATGTTTTACACCCCAAACAAAGTGAAAAATGACCCTGTAGAATTCTAATTTTGAAAAGAAGGAGGAGGTAAAATTTTTGTGCTGAATTGTTGTCTAAATGTATAGTATATTCAGGAGGTAATAGTTTAGATTATTTATATGATTTAAATCCAGAGACTAATGGTGTCACCCTTAAGAACAAGTCAATAGCAATTGTGCTTATTAAAACAAAGGTGTAATATGAGTTTTGTTAGTAAAGAGTACAGAATTATAGTGCTGTAATGTTAAAAATCTTTATAATAATTCCTGCAAAATAATTATTTATTAGCATTTGGAAAGGAGAATAACAAAGGCATTTTCAGCTCTTTTGGACAGACAGAGGCCTTTTTCCTTCCCAAAGAGCCCAATTAAACTGCATGTATGATGAAAGTACAACTACCTCTTAGTTAGACCACTATCAGTCTGAAGCAATGAATTTGATCGTGCTTATAAGTAGAACCGTTGAAATCAATTGACTTAAGTTACTATCGAAGGAATCCTAACAACAGAAAGTATGTCTAAGTTGTTAATTTACCCCTATTCTAAACTCTGTTCATGAGATAATTGACTTACACCACTATAAGTGGTGGATTACTAGGTCGTGTGACTGAACTGAAAGGAGTTTGGAATGGATGTTAGTCTCTCTTTGCCCTGTCCAGCTGCTGCCACAACCCTTCCATGCCCCTGGAATGCCCCTTTTTGGGGATTTGTGTCAAACATAAATTCCACCATCTTAAGTTCCACCAGCTAAGATAAGGTGAGGGACTTTCCAGCTCAGCTGGGGTGAGGCACTTTTCTGGCATAGACCCAGCCGAGCCCAAATTCAACCAGGAAAGCCCAAGTTTCTCCAAATCCAAACTCTCACATCCCAGTGGGGTCTTGGTTTTGGATTGTGCTGTTAGTCTGGAGCCAACACAACAATGTTCCAACACTGCTTTGAGCTGCAATAACCAAAGAAATGTCTGCCACCTTATCCTGGTTTTCACCTACCTACCTACCTACCTATTTACATAATCTCTTAAGAAAAAATTCTAAAGCTATGCACAATAATTCATTCAGGCGTCAATAAAAACAGTATAAAAATAACCATTTAATCCCCAAAATGTATGTATGTATGTATTTAGAAAAGTATTTATATACTGCCATAAAATATACCAAGGCAATGTATACAATCAAATATAAAACAATATTTTAAAATTTGAATAAATACAGATAATCCATTCAGCTGACTGACTAATGACAAATTAAAGATTACAAGAAGCATAACTGAGATCACACCTCTAGAAAGGTGTGTCTAAATAAAAAGTTTTCAACAGGAACTCAAAGATCACCTCTGTCTAATTTGTACAGGGTGGGAATTCCATAAACAAGCAAATTCCAATATACATATACTAATAGGGTAGCAACTTATGCATCACAAAAAAGGAAGTAATTATAATTATTCATACGAAGATGCAGATTATGACCGAATTGCTATAATTCAAATAGAAATTGGGATGGCACAGTTGGTAGATCATGAGACTCTTCATCTCAGGATTGTGGGTTCAAGCCCCACATTGGGCAAAAGAAATTCCTGCATTGCAGGGAGCTGGCTTCAAAGCCCTTGCTCTACCTTCCTATGGTTCCTTATCTTTAAACCTGAAGTGGACCTAACACTCCTTCAAGTATAGGACCCCTTCAAACAGTGGATTGCTCACTACACTGTAGGTCACATGGCCACCTATATGTCATTTTGGTCACTACTTGGTATCACCATTTCCATATCCTGTCCCACTTAGCTTTTATACATGCCAAGATGCTGACACCAGACTTCTAATATAGAATTAATTTGTGCCCTCTTGTATCACATGGAATGGAAATGCTACTTAACGCCAAGAATAAACTTAGTCTCTTAAAAGTTCTTTTAAAAAAAAAGTTCTATTGAATATCTTTCATGTTCCTTTATGCCTTTGTCCATAAATTTTGTTACAGGAGCTGATATACATTGGTTTAATCAAACTACTTCTTCAAAGATTCATTTAGGGCGATTGGATAAATGACAAATCAGGAGAACAAAGTGGGGTCTACAACAAAATATTGCAGTGTATGTCCCACCCTCTAAGGAGAGTGCTCTTGTTCAGGAATCCAGCCAACCTGAAAGAGGAGTCTTGTTATACTATTCAACCCTGGGGCTGGGAGTTTCAGGAGTTGCAAAGAAGTAAAGGTCACACCCTTCCCAGGCCTATTCCCGCTGTGCCACAGAGTGGTAGGCTGCTGCTCCCAACCCAAGCCTGTTATGGCTACATAGCCAAGAATGTAGTTCTTCTAGAGAGGGAAAGGGGGAATGCACATCCACTAAACATCCCTGTATAATGCAAGGTTTCGCTTTTTTTAGTACAGGATGAGAATTGATTAACCTCGAGATGTGCATCCTCACAAGACCAAATTCACCTCTTCTCTTCAGGGGAAAGCAATGGCATGTTGGGATGGAGGCAGTGGTGGCTTCCTGGTGGTTGCACTGCACCTGCGAGGTCCGAGGAGTTTGGGGTTAGCAGAAGCCCCACAGGTGCCCAGTGCCATCTCCAGGAGGATACCACTCCCTCCACCCTTATCCAAAAGCAACAGCTATCCAGGGTACTTCATATTCTCTGTCAGGGCTTGAACAGGTCAATTTGCTCTCTTTCCCTGCCCTCCTTTTTCCTTGACTGATATCCTAATATTCTGTCTCTCTAATGTTGTCTGCCATAGGCTTAACATATAAATTTGCCTGCATTCTGGGTTCTTTACACCCCCTTTCTCATTCTCTAGGCCCAACTGGCATTCTTTTCTAAAAGCTCACAGGTGACTCAGGTACAATTCCACATTCATCTAGAACTCAAGACACTCTAGACTAGACACTCTGTCACTCTCTGCCATGTTGTGGGGATAAAATAGGATAAAACTATGTCTGTTGCTCCAGGACCATTGGGAAAGAGCAGGAGTTGGGTTTCTTTTGAGAACTGTGCACAAAACATTAACCATCCCACAGAAGTAGTAAGTGGCATTTATTATTTTGTTTACAATGTCACTTGTCTTGTTTTGCTTTTTAGCACCGAAAGCATCTATCTTGATTCTCCCTCCCCTCTTACGCTGATTACTTACATTCAAGAAAAACCATGGTATTGAAGAAAATAAAAAAGCAGTTTTACATAAAGTTGAATTATTATGAATATGCTGTTTGCTGCTGCCAAGATTGTGTTGGCTAGGCATTGCAAAAGTGAAACAATACCATCTATGAAGAAAAAGCTGATCAAGGCTTTAGAGACTGCCAAAATTGATACATTGACTGATAGCATACAAAGAGAAATGGACTATTTCATCAGTTCCAGCCCTAGATAAATGGAGTACAATACTACAGATTATGCACGGAGGGTGGGAGGAGTTCATTGGAGAGGTTTGTTTTTATACTTTGACATCATTTAATAAAATAACATTTTAATAAAACAATAAAATAACATTTGCAGAACTCCACAGGTTCCTAGAGGGCCATGCCTGACTGGGAGAGGAAAGGAAGGGATCTGTAGCATTGCAAATAAACTTCAGCTACCTTTTCTGACAAAACACTAACAAGGTTCCAAATAACATGAATGGAAGTTACCCATAGACAATTTAGGCTGTATCCAATGAAGTCATCACACTAGCACAAGGACTTCTACTCCCTTTCCACAACCACCACAAATCTCCAGAGAGTTGGGGAACCCCTAGAACAGATTTGGTGTGTTTGTGTACATGTGGCACACAGGAAGAGAAAGTCTCTCTGCACAGAAAGAAGTCCTTGCACTAACAGGACCACTTCCTTGGACACAACCCTATGGTTTACACTGCTTGCCTTTATATAGTGCAATGATTTACTGCATAATTTTATTACTTGTTTTTCCAGGGTTAAATTATTTTTGGACGATTTACCTAATTGATTTCTTTTTTTATTGTTTTTGCCTTTAAAAACTATATGTGCAACTTGACTCTTTCTACACATTTCTCAGAAAAAGTTATAACCAAAAATGGAGATGTTATTTGTGTTTGAATTCTCCTAAACTCCTTTGCTGTCTATGATTCAGAAATGCCATCTGCTAGAGTTTAATTTAATAGTTTGAATACTTAGTCCTGTTTTATAAAACCAGTAGTTGTTATGAAGGGGCTGACAAAAGGGTCAAAATAGATATTTCTAGGGAAACTAACTGGAATGCAACTCCTGAAGCTATAGATTCTGCATTGTCTGTATTTTCTATTTATGAATATACAGCAATTGCTTAATTGCTGAAGGCATGTGGAGTGTGTTGGGTTTGGAGTTGTGAGCCATGTATAACTCACTAGATGGCTTTGGGAAATGACTACATCTCACCCTATCATACCTCACAAGGTTGAAATGATAACCATATGATATGAAGAAAAGAGGTAACTTTGTAGAACACTTTTACTCAACCAGTAACATACCACTGACAAAGATACCCAAATCTTTAATAAATGGGAGGGGAGGCGTCCCAGCATGCAGCAGAAGTGGTGGGTAAGGTGTGGCAGAGAGGTGGGGGGGGACAGAGACAGATACATTCCTATTTTGCCTTAGGTGCTGAAATGGGATGAACTGCCCCTGATTCTTCCTATGGCAAAGCAAATATGTGAGAATTGCAAGCGCAGGTGTAACTATAGATCTCCATCATTTTTCACAACAATTATATTAACTTTTTACAAATCCAGTGCCAGGAATGCTCTTAATCTCTCCATAATAAATAGTGATATCAACGATGATTTTTGTAGTGACATAGCCTTTTCAGACTCCTGGTAACTAGAATGTAGTTAGACCTTTGGATAACACAGTTGCTCAGTTAAATGGATCTTATGCTGAATTGTCGTGCATCCAGGAAACTGTGTTTTCAAAACCTTAAATTTTAAATCTAGTCTTCAAAAATAGGAAGCATAATTTAAGGGAGAGTTAATCCTTAGAAAAGTGTGCATACATTCCTAAAATATTGCCCCACCAATCACAGAGCTCTGCAGGAGGGGCCTACTACAAATACCATCTCACCTGAAAGTCTGTTACATAAAACATAGGAATAAACTCTTTAGTGTGGCAAAACCTACCCTTTGGAACTCCCTCCCATTACATATCAGACAGGTGCCATATCTCTTTTTGGTGCCTATTTCCTCTTTCAACAAGCCTTTATCTTAGTCTGTATCTATACTGGATTTCAAATGGCTTTTCTGTGAGTTTTTATTGTTGATATTTCTTATTGTAAAGTCAGTGTGGAACATTTCATGGGACTGCCTCAGCAGAGAGGTCTACATGCAATAAATGAAATCAATACTACCTATGTACATGTGTACAGTAGGATAAGACAGCACTCTCCAAACAATGGGGGCATCCAACATAGTGGGGGAAAAACATTTCTAATGCTCATTTCTTTTATATTATCTAGGTCATCGCCTAACTAGAAAATATGCAGTATGAAGATATTATAAGGGGAGAAAATATGGCAGGTGAGAAAACCATTTCCCTTACCACTGATTAGAACATTTAGGTGAGTATGCAAATGTTACCTGGCCCCGTCACAGGCTGCCTTTCTGCTCTAGCAGTGTCTCGTGAAAGGTGTCATCAGAGAAGAAGCCAGCAAGACAGCATCTAGTAGGTCTATTAAAAACAAAGACAGAAAATAAGTTGAATAATTGTGAAATAATAGCAATCACAGGCTAATGGTTTAATCTACATGACTGCTTGACTAGCTGAACCTTTGGTTTGATCATCTTCTTTTGTTCTTATTTTAATGGGAGAGTGTAAGGGTGCATTAAAGTGCTTAGTTGTGGCTTGATCATCCTCAGATGTCTTTTAAAAGTTGTTATCGTATGGAAATGGCCATCTGTTTCCACCTTTACTCTCTTGAAGTCCTAATGGAACTTTCTCCACACTGAATCAATATAGCTCCCTTGTAGAATTCAGGAACTTACTTCCCAATATGGATCATTTTATTTCTTTTGTCAAAAAAAAATACCATTTAGTCTAAAGCAGTTTATATATCTTGCACTAGTTTTATTTTCATTTACAAAGTAAACAAGTAAAAAATAAATTCTTGCATGCAGAAAGACACAGAAGTAGCTCATATATTTTGTAAGTTGGTGGATGGTTTCTCAGACAGATCCTAAATGTAATATGTACACAGTTTTATTCTTGTGCTTTCACTGAATGTTGTTAAACTGTCCAGCTTGCAAGTTGGAACTATATGACATTGCAAAAGCTTTACTGTTTTTAGATGCCAAGCACTCTGTGATGTCTTCCATCTGGAGAGGAATACAGGATTAAAATAAACATCAAATTGTGGAGATCACAAGGGGCAATTTGTCAGCAGGAAAAGGTAGAGAGGGATCAGTTACCACAGTGTATTGCTACAGTGCCAGCAATGCAGCATCTTTTAGAGTTCATGGAGACAGTGCGCCTGACTAATGATCTTATTAGAGCATTACATAGTCAAAGAAAACAGGGCCTTGAGAAAAGATGGAGCAGAGAAAACATTGCAGGAAGTGTAAAATTCTTATAGCAGAAATAATGTCTTGCTGCTATAATACATACACACTGCAATATCTAGAAGAGCCCAAGAGAGTGGTCAGCAGAATGTGTGTTTGTGAAGATCCATGACAGGTCAACAAATCTCTTTCTAAGGAAATAATTATTCTTACAGAATGTCAACCCTTGCAAGGCAGAAACAGGACAGGTGCTGACATTCTCCAAAAATGCCATTTTAAATTCATCCATGTCTAACACTCTGGGGAGTATAATTCACCCTTATGAAATATCAGCCTGAGGTTGTGAGTGTCTTCTTTGGTTTAGGAATATTTCCACTGACCATGTCTGAAGAAAGAAAGGTGAGAAAAGGATGATAAATAGTCTCCAGTCTTACACAGTCCTCCGCTTCTGGCCACAGCTTCTCAAATAAAGGAAAAGGAAGAGTTCACATTGGTGATTTTAGGTTCAGGGGTATACTTGGAAATTATTCAGAACACAGTAGGGCAGCACTGCAGCACAGCACTATAGTAACTCTGGAGATCTGGGCAGCTATTTAACCCAGGCATAAGCTCCTAACAGGCTGAGGATGCCATGCACAGCCCTTTCCCTGAAGGCACTCACTGTGGTAGCATTCGTAGAAGTGCCAAGACAAGAGAGACCTTTTCCAGTTATGTTTTTAATACAGTAAAAAAAAACCTGCATAAAGATACTTCAAACAAAAGTAAATTCACAAAGAAGATATAATCTTACAACTGTTATTATATCATCTAGTAGCTTTTATGATTTAAATTAACTAGTAGCTTGTTCCAAGAACATTTAAATACTTACGATTTGATAACTATGGTTAATCTTCATTCAACCTAAGATTACGCAGAGTAATTACATGTAAACAGGAAAATGAATTGAATAATACTCCCTGTTCCACTGTCGGACACTATATTGTGTATTGTACAGTATATACAATTAGCGTTATATTGCTAAGCTAAAAATATTGGTGAAGATCTAAAAATGACTAACACTGCCTTTTTAAAATTAATGTCTTATTAGTTGGGTGAAGTACACTGACAAAGAATAATTTATGCTTATTCAAACTGCTCTCGACATCTTCAGGTGTTTCCAAATGAGCTCACAGAAGAGTGATTAAATGCATCTGATAACAAGCCACACATTGCTGAAATTACTTACCGCCTCATTTTATGATTAATTAAACATGTAGATTAAAGTTGCAAAAGAATTTAGATTAATGAGCAAGTTAAGTCTTGCTGATATAAGTGAATTGGGAATTGGATGCTCTGTGGAACTTTATAAACATGCATTTTATAATGAGTAAGACAAGGCTACATGTTGAATCCTGGCCACAAGGGCCTTTGACGATGCAGTCTTTTTTAACATGGTTTGACAGCTTTCAAATAACATTCTACTATAGGCTTTAAACTTTGTGCATTGCTGTAAAACATGAGACTACATAACTCATGTATTAGGAGTACAATTATTTCCAAGCTCTCCAAGGTAATGACCCCCTGTAGCAGCAGCTGTTCAGAAAAATTACAGGCTCAATTGTTATTTTAATCAGAGAGAGTTTAGTTGTTAAAAGCAGTTATGCAACTTGTAAAATTATATGACACCTCATCAGTGCTTTCTCTGCAGCATCCTTTAGCCAAAAAGAAAAAGGAAAAGAAAAATATAAAGCACCACAGCTTGGGCTTATTAGTAAAGCTTGGTACTCAGTCATTCATAAAAAATTCAAAGCCATTTATTAGTGTGGTTTCCGTGCAAGGCAAGGTAATGTTTAAATTTACGATGACTCTTATCAGCTCCATGAGTGTTTCAAAATATCTGCTGGGTTTGCGGAACATCCAATTTTTCTCTTTTAAGACCAGGTTTTCCTAATCCAAGTAGCTTAGTGTCAGAAAGCCAAGATGGACTTTATGGTTTTGAGGGAGAAACAACTCAGATTATTCACAGGAACCTAGCACACCATGTATAGCAATTCAGAAAAAAGAAGGTGGAAAGCATAACCTGATAGTTAACATGGTACACTTGCCATACAATCTCCCATTTGTTACTGTATCTTGAGCTGATACCATACAATGGACAGTGGCACTTAGGATGGATGTGTAAATCACAAGCCTGAGTAGCCCCAGACCTTTCAAATAGATCAGTCATGTATGTTGTTCAGTAACAGCTTACTTGTACTCTAGAAAAGAAGGGAGAATTTATGTTTTCAAACACAGCTAACCAAGAGTTTGTCACAAAACAGGCCATGTGGACATAATTATCAAGTACATGCTATGCCGACAGTGGCAAGTATCAAGTTATTTTAACAGCAGGCCTGGCAGCTTCAGTACTTTATAATCATTTGTTTATATAAGACCAAATACAAATATATACTTTGCCTCCAGAAGCTTCAGTTGTGATGCTGAATATGGGTTAGATCCAGAATTGCTCTTCCACAGATCTTAAAAGGAAAGTGGCTCAGTAAAATGATCAAGTGATAGTCTAATAAATTTATAGAGTTGGATCTAACTGTCTCATTAGCAGAACCCCACTCATTGGATGCTCCTGTTGGAAGAAGCAGGGAAGCAATTTTCACTAATTCTTCCTTTCCCCTGCAGCCTTTGCATCACCTTCCATGCTGTTTCAGAACATCCACTAACCCTTGGAAGCAGCTTTTCAGGGGCCACAGGGCAGAAAGGAGAATTGGCAAAAATCACCTGTCTCCTTCCAACAGAAACATCCTGATAGCAGAGTTTTGCTGAAGGAAACTATGAATCCAATCCTGCTTAGAAGTTGAGGATAAAACATTTTACTAGGTCACTTTCCTTTAACGTATAGTTAACACTAAGGAGATATTTTTATTTGTTCATATTTTTAAGTATATGCCTCTTTTAAATAATGCCAGAACTGTCTTTTCAAATGACTGCTTTGCTAAGACCTGGAAATTATCTTAGCAAATGTTTTAGGTGTCAATTTCCATACTATGGTTTCATATAAAAATGTCTTCCCTCCTTTAACCAAGCTTGGCTGTATCATTCTAGGAGAATAATTGTGTTTGGGTATTTTTTTCATCCAAACATTGACTTCAAGGCACATTTTTCAGGTAGGAGAAACCATGCCAGTATGCCATTCTGATGTTACAGGACAGAATATTTTCAGATACAACTATAGAACCCTGTGTGCAAAAATCAACTCTCTTTCCTAAAACATCTCCTTCCCACCCTGGGGCAGTAGACTTCATGAATCTCCTCCTGCCTTCCAGATAGAAGAAGAAGAGCAAGAAGGAGCAATTTTTGGACTGTCCTTCAATTGCCTTCAGATGTTCTAAAGAAGTAGCCAATGAAGAAACATAGGTGAGATGTGCTTCCAATATAATGCTCAAAATGGAACTTGCATGGTGGGTGGAATTTGCAAGCTCTGGGCATGGTAACATTTGTACTGCATCACACTGATGTGAAAAGGAAGGGTCTGCAATCAGAACAACAGTTTGATTTAGTTCAGAAGCTGGTACTTGATTTTATATTCAGGTTGAACTTACTGTTTGTCATTTTGATTGTTTTTTAAGGATAGAAATGCAATCAAATATGCCAGGTCTGAATTTTCACTCTTTGGAATTCTGCTGTGTAACACTGTGCATATCCCATTAATCAACCAACCAACCAGTCAATTAATTAAATTAATATACCACCCTTCATCTTAAGATCCCAGGACAGTTTACAATATAAAAACACAAAAATATATAGCATATTAACAAACAAAAACAATACCCCACATACCCTGTTTTAGAGGAATGAAAGAAAACAGGATTATTTTGCAGACAACAAAACAGCCCATCTAATGGACCATTCTCTTAATCTTGTTTTACTGATGGAACAGAGGGGGGACTAAAAATGTTCACCCATTTTGAGCAAGGGCAGGAAATTTTGCCCTTACTTTGACTTTTCCCCCCTTAGGTCCATATGCTACTTACATTATCCCTGGTGGGATTGCTTTGGGAGGAGGTCCCTGATAATGCCGATAAAATTGCAAAACAGAGAAAGAAACAGGTGCAAATGTGGAGGAAAGCATGAAAAAGGGTTGAGGGATTTCAAAACTTTTATCATGCCCAAACCTCCTCTCACACTTCCACTTGGTTATTATCTACCCCAAAAATGCATTGTTTCCTGTTAACTGAACATATGACTGCAATGTAATTCATTCCCACCTTCCTTCCATGCTTCTCCTACATTCTTGGAATTCTGTCTGAAGGAGTTATTAAAAATAGTACAAGGGAGAAATAAAGTCCAATACAGACAAATAACATAGCCAAAATAATGGTCCAATTAATCAACAAAATTATGACATCTCCCTACTCTGTTGCCCTTTCAGCAGAGAACAGCACTGAATGCCTAAAAAGGCCCTGCAAGACTTGCAAGTTATTTTAAAGGAATGGCATAAAAATTACTGTCCGGAGAGCTGCCTGGGAAAAAACACATGCAATAAAGCAGCATAACAGAAATGAACAAATTTTTCCAGTTAGCAAAATTATTATTTTAAGAGTGGTCTATTTTCAATTATTTGCCAGCTACATAGCAATTTAGTTAAGAAAGAAAGAAACCATTAACATAAAAAAGGAAACTGCACCAAGAACTGTAACAACAGTCTTATTCTGGAGATTGGCCAATGGAAAATATTGTTAATTGGCATGTTTCTTTCCTCTCAGAAAGCTTTATAGAAATCCCTCTCCTACAAGAAGACATATTTCTGCAGATGGAGAAGGGGACCGTTTATAAACTATCAGGCGATTACAAGGAAAGAAGGATCAGCATTTAGCAGGTCTTCAAGGGGATAGTTTTAAACACGTAAAATGGAGCCTATGGAATTACATGAAATACAACTTTTATTTACCATCATTTATATAGGGAGATTCATGTACAAATGTAGAATCAAAGCAATTATTAACAAGAGCAGTAAGAGGTTCTGCTACTGTCCCACTTAATCAAAGGCTCAAATTACGATTGCTCTGGAGTAGTAAGTATGCACAGGTTGCCTAAATAAATCTATTTATTGCATAGCTGTTATGCTAGCAGCCTCATACCTAGCATTCTAAGAAACCAAAAAATCTGTGAAGCTTTGAAATCAGTGGTTAAAATTGGTGCAGTTTTGAAAGGTTCAGTCTGCCATCATGTCCAACTATATCCAAACAGAGATGAAAACCTACTGCTTGATATCAGGAACCATCATGAAAATATTGGCTGAAATATCTTAAGGGATGTACAAATGTATAACAAACAAACTTTGTAAAATATATGTTATTTATAAAATACCGTATTTTTGCTCTATAAGACGCACCAGACCATAAGACGCACCTAGTTTTTGGAGGAGGAAAAGAAGAAGAAAAAAAATCTGAACCCCAGAAGCCAGAACAGCAATAGAGATCGCTGCGCGGCGAAAGCAGCGATCCCTCTTGCTGTTCTGGCTTCTGGGATAGCTGCGCAGCCTGCATTCGCTCCATAAGACTCACACACATTTCCCCTTACTTTTTAGGAGGGAAAAAGTGAGTCTTACAGAGCAAAGAATACGGTAAATAAATTCCAAGCCTTCAAATAATTCATTCTTGAGATTTGTCATTGAACTCAGTCAGGTTACTACATAAGAGTTCTTGGAACTGTAATGCTTCTGGGACAGCTGCCCTTTGCCTTTCAGGAAAAAATGGGTGTCATTATTTATCTTTCTTTTTTAATAATCTTTTAAAGTACATAAAGATATTCCATTTAAAATATTATAGATCAACATAATTTTTGAATTGTGCCAAGCAATCTAAAGTAGAAACAAAATGTGACGACATGAAATTCTATACTGTACATTTATGAGACACATATGCAATATGACTAAACGATAGGTCTGGTCACTTATTCACAACTTATTTAACTATTCCTAATGCTATTTCAAATATAATCAATGTCCATCTCATGGGAGAACTAACATTTTGGCCCTTGGCATTCACCTTCCATCATAAATAATGTATAGCTGGAGTACTCAAGATGCAGAGATGTATTTTCCATCTCACTACCTTTTGATAGGCTGTAGCAACTAGATGGTACATGCTCTGTGTGCCATAAATCCCAGGTTCTATCCATAGCATCCCTAGGCACAGCTGGGAAAGACTCCTATTGGTAATGATACTGAGCCACTGCCAGTCAGTGCAGGTAATGCTGCATTACATGGAGCAGTGATCTGACTCAGTATAAAGCTGCTTCCCAAGTTCCTAAATAAAGGAATCCAGAATGGGGCTGTGGAAATGAAGGCACAGGACTTTTCAGATAGCAATTGGCAATATTCTCGATGCCTGGGGTCACTGGGGCAGGGGAAAGTGTGTCATTGTCCCCATAGGAATTCCTGCCATTTTGATGATTCTAGGCCCCAAGGCACCTTACAATCAGATTTTTAAACCATCAGTCATAAGCAATCAATGAAACAAGACTAAGAGAGAGAAAAGAAAAACATCATCAAAAACATCCTATTTCTCAGTGCTACTGATAAAAATTAAAGGCTGGCAAAGATTTTTATTCACCTAGGCAGATTATGAAAGCTTTCAGCAGCTTCTGAAACACCAGCAAAGTAGGAATCCAACAAACATAAAAGGTAAAGGTAAAGGTACCCCTGCCCGTACGGGCCAGTCTTGACAGACTCTGGGGTTGTGCGCCCATCTCACTCAAGAGGCCAGGGGCCAGCGCTGTCCGGAGACACTTCCGGGTCACGTGGCCAGCGTGACAAAGCTGCATCTGGCGAGCCAGAGCCGCACACGGAAACGCCGTTTACCTTCCCGCTGGTAAGCGGTTCCTATTTATCTACTTGCACCCGGAGGTGCTTTCGAACTGCTAGGTTGGCAGGCACTGGGACCGAGCAGCGGGAGCGCACCCCGCCGCAGGGATTCGAACTGCCGACCTTTCGATCAGCAAGTCCAAACATACCAGTCCCCAAGTTACCCAGACTTTTAAATGACAAGAGAAGCACTATGAATTGTACTTGGGGCACCTCCAGACTGTCACTATTTTGCAAGAGGGGTTCAAGTATATACTGTAAATTTAGATTTGTGCAATTAAAGTGTATTAACGCGCTCTACTGCAATAGCACAACAAATGCACTTTAAGATGTAGAAACACCCTGCAAGCAAATCAGGATGAATGTTCAATAAATAAGAGAGAATTAAAATCCCAGTTAGAAAATGCATTAAAAAGTATGGAATGAACTAATGGGAGGATGTATAAACAACTCACAAGCAAATCAGGATAAACTGCCACAGTATTTTGAACTGGATACATTCTCTGAATGCTATTCATAGGTCATATATAACACTAGTGCAACTTAGAGGTTATTATAGCATGTAAAACTGTAGCAAGATCAGCCTCTTTCAGGAAGTACAAAAACACTAGTCTTCCAACACTACCTCTAGAATCAATGAGCAAGGTAAGAACAGAACCACTGGAGCATGGAAACAAGGATATGATGGTCAATTATATTAAAAACACTCCATTGTTTCTTTTGCAGCTAAGATTGTCCATCAAGACAACCGAAGCTGTACAATTTCAGTTCCAAAAACCAGACTGAAATGGATCCAGATAATCTTTCTCTATTCGGGGATGTCTGGAGTTGGGCTACCAATGCTCATACAAGCACTAAAAGGGAAGGTTACAAATGGGACAATATTTGGAAAAGGGACGCTTCTTAAGGAGTAGCTTTGACAGCTGCCTCCTTCAAGGCAGCTCTGACCACCCCCTCTTGGGCCCAAAGAAGAACTGACCACCTCTTGGGCCCAGCTGATCACTCCCTTTAGCCAAGAAGAACAAAGTTGAGTACACAAGTGGTACACCACATTTCTCCAACATCCTATCCATTCCTCAGACCACAACAACTGAAAATCATCCAAGCAAAAGTACACGGAGGAGCAAAGAACTGTACTGAAACAAACTAGCATCCAAGTTGGAGCAGATGCAAGCAATTTTATCTGCCAAATGCTGTGTAAATATATCACAATGGGCTACCAAGGGTTCCAGCAAACTGTTCTAGAAATGCAAATGAAGAAAGCTCTGCTGGATGGCAATGAGCAGATGCAATGGTGGTATAAAAATAGTCCCCCTCTGCTGCCATCGTCACCATGAAATAGGCTCTAAAATTGTACTGTATCCTCTGTCTTGTAATGCTCACTGAGCTGTTTGTCATATGTGTTCTACCCATCATTCCTGTGGTTCAGAAGCATTGCTCCCTTCAACTGTCCCTAGAAATAAAAACCCACAGAGCCACAACATCTAACCTGAGACCTCACCTCCTCCACCAGTGTACATAAGAAGCCTGAGAAGATCTCCAGTCCATCTCATATGCACAACACTAAGTTTAAACAGTTGTTCATATGTACAAAGCTAAGTTTAAACTGTTGAAAATGCAATTCTTTCCTTGAAGAGAGAATGGAATTCTGTCAGAAGATAGCAGACATTAAGAACCACAGATCCAGATGTCAAATTTGGTCATCTGACCCTTTCTATTTGGGCTTTGGGTCTCTCCCCAGGCTATGTCCTCCTGCTGTTATTCCCCTTCACCATGTGACACACCTCACTGGCCCTGCTCTGTGCTCTCCTCAAGTGTTTTGGCCAGGTGGAAATATGTCTTTGAACTGTGATAATGCTTCTTGGTAGCACGGATGGAAGATAGAGGGGCTTCAACGTACCCTACCATGCAAAAAAGAGGAGTCACGTCTGTTGTGCTTCCTATTTCTGACCCTAGCTGCACCCACAAGTGAATGTGGCCCTCTGGCTGAAAAAGGTTATCCACTGCTAGCATGCGGCAATTTTGCCTCACTTCCACCCCACCCCAAATCATTGAAACAGTACCGATGCTATATAAGGAACTTGGAAGGACACAACAGACAGGCCAATGTTACCTGTCTCATCAATTTTATTATTTGAATAAAACAATCCATTTTAATGTAGTTGGTTTTCTATGTGGGAAAAATCATGTGGTATGTTGGAGGACATTGTTGCAGTGACAGCAAAATTTGCCCTTAAAGTCCATAGGACACAAGGCTAGCTACCACAAAGATCCCACTGCCACAATGAAAGACAATGAAAGCTGGTTAAACATTAAACTCATTTGTGCAACAAAAGAAGGCTACACTTCAGATTACATGCACATTAGGAAGTTGTGTTATTATAAGTACTAAAATCACTTATCTGACCTTTCTCTCATCCAGTTTCCAAATCTGTCTAATTCAAATAATAAAAGAATAACAAGCAGACAGCAACTCAGAATCAACAACTGAAAATAAGATCATTGTGATGTACATCACCCACAATGCCAGCAAGATGTACCGGTACATATTCAGCATTAAACAAGAATATATTCCTGTCAAACAAACAAGCACAGGGTGTTCCTGTTAACATAGGACTGGGGCTGTCCACATTCCACTCTTGATGTGACTGGGCTTCAGGGTACCTCAGTGCCAATCTGGCAATCTGCATAAACATGAGACTTTGTTTAGATGGTAGAGGTTACATCATAAGCACAAATTTACCTTGGCCTGAAAAAAAACCCATTACAAAATCAGGAGCCAGCTGCCAAACTATTGTCTTTCTAGCCTGTCATAGGCTAAATGCAAACTGAAATAAAAATATGAACCATATACTGTGAATAACTTTCATTATTCTAGTTAATTCATTTGTGCAAATGCATAAAACTGGTGGGTTTTGCATGTGGGGCATCATAACTGGTAGATGATATATATGGCACCCTGCTGTTCTCATCCATGGGAAATTGCTACTAGGTTTTGTTTTTCTTTTCAGACAACTGTTGGAAGTTTAAGCCAGCCTTCACCAATCTGATACCCTCCAGATGTTTAACTACAACTCCCATCAGCCACAGAGACAGCAATGAGAGTTATAGTCCAAAACATCTGGAGGAAATCAGGTTGGCAAAGGCTGCTTTAAGCACAGGAGGAATAAGTAAACTAATGTAAAGATGCACCTAGAATACCTTATATCTCTCAATTTAAGTATTCTAAGCAAGCAGCCAGCAACAGATATTTCTGGTAGCCCAGGCCACTAAGCATTTCTCACTAGGTAGAATATTAGTTATTTTAGTTAGTTTACCTTCCTTTTTATTTGACGGATTCTATCACCACTTCTGCCAGGTCAGTCAATCACCTGGTCTCATTATTCAGCCTTAATTGTATCAAGAGGATATAAAGGAAACTTGCGTGTAATAAACATGATTGTTGATCCGATAAACATCAAACTGAAGTGTCACTAGCACACACAAGCCTATGGGATAGCCATCCCATCCTGCTAAATAATTAAAAAAAAAACTGCCACAAACACCCCACCCATTTATGTAATTACATAAATGCTACACAATTGCATATGGAATGGCGGGGGGGAGGGCAACTATTTGAGGAAAACCATCCCCTCCCTCCACCCTGGACTCACAAAAGTGATTTCACATATCTTTGGAACTTGGCCAATATTATTTTGTGTGAAGAACATTTCTGTGGGAGAACAGAGAAATAAAAAGGAGGAGAATGATTGATAAGAACAAGGAAACAACAAGAACTGGACAGAACTGGGGGAACATTTGGGATATTCAGGTTTGACAAGCTTATGGATACAAAATTGGAGTTTTTACTCCTGGATATAAAAACCTGGATAGAAGAAATGGGCCCTTATTTGATAGACTCCTTCTACGATTGGACATCCGTAATTAAAGACTGGCAAAGAACCGGAGGGACATAGTGTAATGTGGGAACTCCAGGAAGATATTAGAAGTGGAGGGATAGGTGAAACGCAAAGGGGAAAGAGGGGAGGGAAAATTGGAATCCAAAGGCTGTAAAATTATTATTCATATTTATCTTATTTTCATCTGTACTATGTTTGAAAGGGGGAAACTCGTGGAAGGGCATAGATCGATCTTAGGGGATGAGAATTTGGATAAATTGGGTTATTGACGAAGAGTGTAATTTGGGGATAAGAATTTGTTGAACTTAATTGCTTATTTGGAAGATTTGGAACACAAGAGGGGGTAGGGAGGGGAAGTCCTAGTTATTGGCAATAGATTGGATTTAATTTGTTTTGATTTGTTTTAATTTGGAAAACCTTAATAAAAATTATTATTAAAAAAAACAATATTATTTTGTGTGTATCTTGTTGAATTTATGTGCGTGGCTGCCCCTCCTTGTACTGTACCATCTCTCCTAGTCTTGATATATTCTCCTTGTTTGCTACTCATCCTGCAGCAAAGCTCTTGCCTCCCAAGAATGAGAGAGAGATTAAATGTGGCAGAAGGCCAATTCCTAGGCTAAATCCTTTCAAAGGGGAGGAAACTGCTTGAGCTTGTCCACTGGACCTGAAAAGTCATAGGAGAGCAAAGGCACGCGGGGGGGGGGGGGAGGGAGAGGGAGAGGGAGAGGGAGAGAGAGAGAGAGAGAGAGAGAGAGAGAGAGAGAGAGAGGAGAAAGTCGAAAGTTTCTTGTCTGCAGATTCATCACAACCGCTCTAATTCATTATTCAGCACTTTCACTACAGCTTGCTCAAGAACAGAATAGCTATTTGTCTCTTCCATCTAATATGTCCCTAAAACCTTTTTAAACACTTCCTTGTTAATATAATGGCAGACTGGAGTTTCCTGAGAAAATGTTCACTTGTCTAGAGTCTCTATCTCTCAGACACTCAAGACTTTATTCTTCTTTAGCCTACAGGGCACTCTTTTCCCCCTCTGAAGATGATGGAGAGGCACTCCACAAACTGCACAGGCAATAGGTTGCTGCTAGCAGAAACTGAACAAACACTTCCCTTGTTTTTTCAGTGGTTACTGGATAAATGCTGATATTCTCACAAAGGTGATTTTAATCTACGAAGTCATTGCTGGCACTCTTAGAAGAAAAAAAGACAATTAAGCACTCATTTGTACAATGATAGCACTCACAATACCATTTAAATTTTAATAAATTTCATAAGGCTAAGCCTCAGTAAGAAAAGCCAGCTAAGCAGCAGAAGGTCTGTTATGTCAGAATAGGTAACCTTGTCTATCAAAGTATCATTGTCATTGTAGCTAAAAAGAGGCATGGGAAAGCAGTGGTCTCACCCTTGGGAAATTGGCAGACTTCTTTATTCAGTTTCAACCTGAACTTTTCTTATGAGTGGAAATCTTATATTTAAAAAATAAAACTGTCTCAAAAATCTTATTGTCTTCCTAGACAAGAACAATAAAGCGTTTCAAAAGTCTTCTGAACCAATAACAATAGTAGCAGTAGCAGCAGCAGCAGCAGCAGCAGCAGCAGCAGCAGTAAATTTTCTTTTAATACCTAACTTGGATAGTCCTTACCTATCAGTTTGGAAGTGCAATAGTGCCTTTCAAAAATATGGTACTAGTTTTTCTGTGCTCAGGGAAAGTATTTATATTAAAATACAACTTTTTAATTAAAAAAAAAGCCCAGGGTGACAAGGACCTTTCATTTCCAGGACTACCAGAATATTGGACATGTCCATTCAAGTGGGAGTAGGGACAGGGAATTGGCTTGCTTGTGCCCATTGAGGTTTATAGTAAGGGAATCAGGTATAGCAAGTGGGTATGCACTGCATTAAACACCCCCTTCCCATGGTAGGGAGCTTTTCAGGAGGGAGGAAAGAAAAGGGGTAAATTTTCCCTTTCTCAAGAAAATTTTGCATATATAGCAATAAATCACTCAGGTTTGGGATGGGCAGTCAGTCTCAAGCCCAAGTCTTTGAATGTTTTATATTGTGCAGCAACAGAAGGTTTTAGAAGTAAAGGAAAGAAGTACAAGGAAACAGCAGTAGAAGGATCCTATCCCAGACTGTCTGGATCCCTGAAGAGGAACAGTCCTTTTAGGGGCTGAGAATCAGAATTGTAGAGTTAGAAAGGATACCAATGGTCACCTAGTCCAACCCCCTACAATGCAGGAATCTCAACTAAGTCATACATGTCAGGTGGACCTCCAACCCATGCTTATAAACCTCCAAGGAAAGAAAGTCCACCACCTCTTGTGGGAGTCGGTTCCATTGTTGAACAGCTTTACTGTGAGGAAGTTCTTCCTGATGTTTAGTCGGAATCTCCTTTCTTGTAACTTGAATCTATTGGTTCAAAGTCCTAGCCTCCAGAGCAGGAGAAAACAAGCTTGCTCCATCCTCCATGTAACAGCCCATGTATCATATCCCCTCTCACTCTCTTCTTTTCCAGGCTAAACATACCCAGCTCCTTCAAGCACTTCTTATAAGGCTTGGTTTCCAGATCCTTCATCATCTTGGTTGCCCTCCTCTGCACACATTTCAGCTTGTCAATATCGTTCTTAAATTGTGCTTCATAGAACTGGACAGTGGTTTGGTCTGACCAAGGCAGAATAGAGTGGGACCATGCTCCCTTACATAATTCTGAATGCAAGTGTATGATGCAAGTTACTTGGTATGGAATATGCTAGAGCAGCCTTCCCTAGGCTTGAGTTGCCGGATATGGTGGGCACCAATTCCCACCATCACCATTATCCTTGACCACCATGGCCAATGGTCAAGGATAATGGGACACGTGATTACGGAAAGCTGCAACAGAACATGCAGAAGAAGCATGTGCAAACAGAGGTGAACACAGCTTCCACCCAAGCCAAATAATTCAGCACAGTGCCCAGTTTTTTTCCTACTTTTTCTCTCCTACTCTAGGAAGGGGAAAAAATTCTGACATATGTATTGTGACAAGTCCTTGCTTGTGTCATGTGCTGCCCTCACATATTAGAGAGGATCAGGCATCATCCCCATGCAGTATAATAAGATCAATTTCCGCACTGGGTTGGTCTCAATGTGATTTGCCAATTCCCAGCGCACAAGTTTACTTTAATTCTATACACGTAAACAAATCTATATTTCCTCGTCAGCACGCTCAAATTAAAAGGAGCACCTTAAAGGTTTTACACCACAATACTTAAAAGAGTAATTTGTAGGCACAACAGTACAAAATCAGGTATTTGGATTTGTTCCCAGCCAGTCTCAGACACTTAATCTTGAGGATGGTTTCTCTTTTCCATTTGTGCATGTGACTCTTATTAAACATTTGATGTTAATCAAGTATTTACAGAGAAGAAAAGGCATCCCTCACATTTCAGTATTCAATGCTGAACCAATAAGAAAGCAGCTGTTGTCAGTGGTGTGCACATTTTATTGGCAACCCTTAAACAACTGCCCTCTAGCTATGTACAGTATCAGATCTCAAGTCAAGAAGGTCTTTCCCCCGCCCTATCTGCAAAGGGTGTTGAATCATTTTTATGTTGACTCTGGCTTTAGCCTCACTCTACCTTCACTATAGTAGTAAATTCAGCTTTACTACAGTACTATAAAGATGTGAAAGTACTGTAATAACCTCTTTATAAAAATAAGCTGTTAGCATTGTAGTGTTCAGTTTAGAAAAGAATACCGATGAAAAAATGTTAATGGTAGTTTGTTGCATGCCCAAAAGGGGTAATATAATTCCTTTTTTTCTCTTTTCCTTTTTTGTTAGAGCATGTAAATTGTGTTGTCCTTGAGGTATCTATGAGATTACAAAAACAGTCCTGAGAAGACGACCTGAATATCACTGCAGCAACTAGCATTTTATACATATTATTATTACTTTCCTGAGCCTGATGATTAACACCTTCCTAGCAAGGCATTGTTTAGAGACACATGTAATCCTTAAACACAGGTGTAAATCCAGTTACCTGGACTCAAGCAGATACTTCAAATTACAAACACCGGGTATTACCAATCCCAATCCTCTGCTTGTTTAACCAGAAGTATGGCTCACTGTGTTCATTGGGGCTTACCTTTACCTTTTGCTAAATGTGCTTATGTTTGGCTAGATCACACAATGTTTCTGAACTGTTGTTTTATTTTTGCTTACTTCAGATTATCACCAGTATTAAGTGTCTTTCAGTGATAATTTGTACGAAAGCATTAACATTACAGGTAATTTACCTTTTTTCAGAGCTGTGTGTCTATGCTCTCTACCCTATTCCTTTGTGGTACTTATGAAAATGTTTTTAGATTCGGCAAAGAATCTACAGGCACAATTGTCATATCCCCAAGGCGGGGGGGAGGGGGGCGGGTCTTTTTCCTCTAGTAAAATGGTATGTTGTGGCTGAATAATAGTATCCGCTACCTCCAATATCCAGGCAATGTGGCAGATGCAAAAAAAAGGATGCAAGAGACTTATAAACAATGGTTCTCATACATTCAAGTATCCAGTCAAAAGCACTGACAAGAAACCATCACAAAGCTCACCAAGACCAAGATGGTAGATTACAAAAGCCTATTAATGTGGCTTATTATTTCATTCTGGTAAAACACAACCATAAGCAACTGAGGAGTCAATTTATATTTTTAATTTTGTTCCCCAGGAATCCAGGAGGTTAAAAAGGTGGCCGCAGAACTCCCCAATACAAGGAAGGGGTGGTGCTGAAAAACTCCCCTCACAAATTCTAGCCTCTATACCTACATAAGAGTTCAAAGCTTAGATGATCCTGTGCCTGCATATACTGGCATGCCTGACATTTAAAACTATGAAATACCAACCTATTTTGAAATTGTCCAAATCATTAGTTGTGGAATTTTCCTAGCACTTTATGAATACCGCTGTTAATTGAGCAATTAACTTGAAACTGCAGAATGTGCTGTGATGGCATGATATGATATAAGCCATGTAAAAGAAGAAGCAGCCAAGCAACTCAGTATGTTGAAAGATATTAATGAAGTGGCAAAATCTGCCAGAGAAAAAAATAATAATGGATGATTTCAACAACCCCGATATTAACTGGCTGAATGACACATCTGTACATGGTTTGGAGAAGCAGCTTACTGATACTATAAATGGCCTCTTTTTGGAACAATCTCACTCTAGAATATAGAGGGGGGGACTGGGTTTAACTTCTTCAATGGTAGCCAAGTACATCCATACTGTTAGGTATAGAGGACACAAAATTTTGCAATTAACTTAAATAGTGCCCTATCCAACAGTGAATATTGAACATAAGGCAAAGGCAAGTGGGAAGACAAATTGTATAAAATAATATTACTCAGTTTAAGAGACTTGAAAAAGTTAAGAAGCCACTTTTGATGATACAGTATATGACTCTAGTAAAAGCATCAAAGATGCAGCAGGATTGTTCTGAAAATAGCTGGAAACATGACAAATAGCAAGGAGATTTTTATCACCATTGCTAGCATGGTAAACAAGTGATGAGATTTTGGAAATAAATTGTAGGAGCAATAAACACTATTCTTAATGAGAAACAATAACTAGATCCTATAAAACACAAACCTTCACACATTCCAAATTCAGCAGACTGGATTAACTCAGCTCCAGTGTTTAAAATACACTGCTTTCCCCATAGATCTAAAAATCATTTCAACTGAACTGGCTGATCACACACACACACACACACACACTTTTAACCTGGCACCTAAAAAAGAACACTGTAGTTGCCAGACGAATTTCCCTGGAGAGGGAATTCCAAAATCTGGGAAGCACTCATGAAAAAGTCCTCTCCCTTTTTGGCACCCCCTTCAATTTTGCAACTCTCGAGAAAGGCCTCTGTGGAAGATCTGAATTCCCATGCAGGTTGATATGATAGAAGGCATCCTTAAGGTATCCAAGTTAGGTATGCATTTTAGATAATAGATGGCCTACTTTATATGAGTGTGGCAGCTCGAATTGTTTACATAAAGTATTGGAAAACCAATCGGATTATCATAGAATATATTGTAAAATTATGGGATATGGCCATTCTGAATAAAGTAAAGTAGATTCCCTAAAGGTAAATTGTGTGCACTTGTATCTTTACATAGCTACCCAAAGCACCATCCATGTTAAGTAATATGGGATTTGAAATGTATTTCAGGCTAACTTTGGAGTTGCAAGTCAACAAAATTTAGAAGAGAAAAACTATGAGCATCTGTATATATCAGTGGGCTACATAAATAATAATTATTTTTTTTGTTTCCTTAGTTTATTCTTGTAACATGTTTGTTACATCTTATTTGCATTATGTAATGATATAATGGCTGTATATATGTATTTATTATATTCTCCCCTATCTTGTTTTAAGCTGAAAAAGTATTAAACATTAAAAATAAACTACAATTTTTGTTCTTTTTGTTATAAATAAAATTAGAAAAAACGTGTGTGTACAGCCAATGCAACACTTCATCACTAAAAGAATAACTAATTATAACAAAATTACAAAGACAAGCAAAAAGAACTAAAAAGAGATGTAACAATTTACATAACCCTATTGTGTAAAAGAGCCATCACATTATTTCATTTTCCCTAATTTTTTATTTACCCTACCAAATGTAAGATAAAGATTTACAGTCTGATATTTTACCAAGAAACCATTTATAATTCAAATGTCTACAGCTACATTGGATGTACTTGAATTACCGAAAGCAATTTATTTATTTTAAGAAATTCATAATGTAGGAAGAAAGGGATTGCCACTCACTGAAGATTGCTTGTCATTCCAAAATATTTTGAACCGTTTTCAGATTTTCACAGATTCCATAGCCAACCCAAATGACCCAAATCAAATTAGTTCAAACCTGCCATATTCCATAGTTTCGCATATAATTCTCTGAATTGCAGTATCTTTGTTTGTTTTTCAAGCTCTCCCCTCCAAAAAAAATTAAAATTCCAACAGATTGGGGTTAAAGTGGGGATGACCAAAAAATACAAGCTGAACTAGGGGAGGAGGCAAACCCTTGACATAGTCTTACTGTAGAAACTACGTACAGCATAACAAATAGAGCAAGTTTCTATAACTAACATATAAAGAAAACAAAAATGACTATAAAGGTTCATGTCCACATGAAGCTGATCAAAACCTGGTAATGAAAGTGAAGAAACTGATAAATCACTCTTCTTTTAAGCTCCAGAAACAAAGCTTGCGTACATTTGAACAGGCAGGTTTCTGCACAATCTGCTACTGTGTATACATGGGAATTCTGTACACAGTTAGGTGTTTTTACTGCACCTTTCAAATAGAGTATGCCAGAGTGGCTTCCACACAATAAAATAAATTTAAGAATGCGGTAATCTACAATACAAATACAATATAAATATAAATATACTAGTATAACAAATTTAAACAGTTGGTCAAAGCAGAATAAAACTAGGGTTTCAAGTGGTACTCTGCTCACCAGCAAAAAGTTAACAATGTAGGCACCAGAAAAAACACAGGTGGAACACCACCATGGAGAAGGCTCTCTCCCCAGCCATTGCGTTATATTCCTACTTTGTCTTCTTAACGCTTTCCTTCTGTATCCTGAGCCAGCATGCCCATTTCAGAAGAGCAATAGGGAGCAATGGGGTAAAACAGGGAGCACCAAGGCTTAAATAATAGCAACTTAGTAACACAACTTATTAAAACAGATTAAGAGAACAGTGGCAGCTGATCAAGTATGTTGCTCCCCACTGATGTTCATACCAAAAAGAACTCGCTCCACCTTGACTTTCCTGTCTTCTTTACCTAAAATAGAAGGGCCACAACGCTCTTCATGCAGAGTGCAGAGTGGCTTTTTGTAGGACTCATTACTATTGTTTTTGTAGGACTCATTACTACTGTTTCTTCTACCACCTGACATACCATATCTATGCCAGGTACACTGAGCCCTTTGACAGGTCATTCCCTTGGAGTTGAGGCCCTTATAGCCATCCCCCAGAAGTAGTCGAAGCAGAAGCAGAAATAGAGACCTGAGAAACAGCAGGATGCTTGGTGTGCTAATGTTAAGCATGGGATGGCTAGGGGTTACAGTCATGTCACGTTGCAGGAGGAGAGTAGTGTAAGAACAGAAGGAGAGTAGTGAAAGACAAGAGGGTTCCACTGGACCTCTATGAGAAGCAGCTCATAAACTGTTCTATGCATGCAGGATTGTGGCCTAAAGTAGAACCCTGGGCAAAGGCTACTTAAATCCCATTGGCATATGTGGAATTAATGTAGCCTGTGAGTAGAACCTTCATGGTTTTAAATTTTTAAAGAGGGAAGTCAGCAGCCTGTTTGAAATAGTCAGGTACTGTTGTAACATGGATTTAAATTTAAGTTGTTCTTTTTTAAAAAAAATTAAAAACCACCCTTTTCACCTGTTTTCACATTGCACGTACTTTACATGTTTCATTAAGAGCTGCATTTTCTTTCCAATCAGACACACAGATGTTTTTATAGTACTATCTTTATCAAACATTGTGCTAAGTGGGTAAAAGCTCTCTTTTACCTGCCGTAAACTTATATCGCCAGGCCTCTAAACAGCACAGTTATTTATAGTAGATCTCATCCATCCACTGAGCAGTTAACCTTTTACTGCACCATCTTCTATGATGAATGAATGGCTTGCGCTAAGTGATTTTGTTTTTATATCTGGAGATGAATCAATCCACCCTTGAAATATTGGGAGGGGTGTGTACACGCGCACACATACTTACATGCACACACCAAAGAGGGAAAGGGGGAGAATTAGACAATCTACCATCTTGACCTGTTCAGTAAATTTCACTCAATAAGATTCCATTCAAGGGCTACCCTACAGAAAGTAGTATATAATTATTAAATTCATAAAATACCATCAAATGCATGGGTAGGCAAACTAAGGCCCAGGGACCGGATCCGGCCCAATCGCCTTCTCGATCCAGTCCGCGGACGGTCCAGGAATCAGCGTGTTTTTACATGAGTAGAATGTGTCCTTTTATTTAGAATGCATCTCTGGGTTATTTGTGGGGCCTGCCTGGTGTTTTTACATGAGCAGAATGTGTGCTTCTATTTAAAATGCATCTCTGGGTTATTTGTGGGGCATAGGAATTCGTTCATATTTTTTTCAAAATGTAGTCCGGCCCCCTGCTGAAAACGTCTGCTGACCCCTGATCAAATGTATTCCTGGCCTAGCTTTCTGAAATCTTGATTTGCACTACCAAAGATTTTAAGATGTCAGTTCTGTACCAGTTATTTGCCTTAACAGGAATTCCTCTAAAATCATACCAAAGTATAAAGTTATATCACAGCAGAGGTTAAATAATAATAAGACTAATAATATATATATTTTTAAAAACAAAACAGACTCCCTCACTCACAAAAGTATATGAATCAGTCAGTTAGGGAGAGTGCCCTTTCCTTTCCAAGGATGAACAGGGCCATCCTTGAGGCATGGGGCTGAATGCAGCCAACAGTCCCAGACCACAAGATTGGGGAGTGGAGTGGCCTGCCCATTCACTCCTTTTGGAGCTCTTTCAAATATATTGTTAACAACCCTGAGCAATTTAGTACTGTCAGCAAACTTTGCCACCTCACTGCTTGTTTATGAACAAGTTAAAAAGCACAGGTCCCAATACCAAACCTTGAGGGACAACCCTTTCTCCATTTTTCCATTTGGAGACTGACCATTTATTCCTGCTACTTAACCAATTATTTGGTTACTGCACGTTATCAAAAGTTTTTGAAAGTCCAAGTATGCTATATCAACCAGATCACTCTTTCTATATGCTTGATGACACCCTCAAATAACTAACTAGGACTAGCCCTTGCAGAAGCCATGCTGGCTCTCTTCAACAAGGCTTTTTCTTCTAAATGCATGGCTATGTTATCTTGAAAAAATACTTTCCACCAGTTTCCCCTAATTTGCCATTTCTGTGATCAAACATCCTCTTTCATTTTTAGACCATTAAAAAACATACATACTATGTACCGTAATTGCAAAAATATTATAAAACATGATGTAATTGCAAAATACCAAAAAAAACCACATCAATTTATCTCACTCTTGATTTACTAGTCTTCCAGTAGTTCTCCTTCATTCAATAAATGTACCTTTTGAATAAAAGTTTGTATTTGCCCAACACCATGCCTCTAAAAATAGGATACAAAACAACTCAGCAAAAACAAGCAGAGATAAGAAACACACACTATGAAGTGAAAGACCAGACAATTTGCAGCACAAATTGCAAGTTAGAAGCAGCAGTCACTATTTCTCAGCCTAAGGTCACCTTGTGATCTTTGTGGTTGAGTGGGGATTTGAAACTGGGTAACTTTGAAACTAGGGATGCGGGTGGTGCTGTGGGTTAACATTCAGCTGCATTCAGTTACCTTTACCCTTGATCCTAGTCTTAACAACTGCATCACACTGGCTCTGTAAACTCACTGGGATGAACAGTTTCTTATTACTTATTTGTGTGATACAAGCCCCATTCAAGAGTTCATCTTATTTTGCAATGGTCATACTGCTTCACTTCCAATCAGTGAACATCCCATAACTTCCTGCTAAAATCTTGCCACATTTTTGCTTCTTTGTTGTACTATAGCACAAGAGTGGCCCTCAAGATGGCAATAATGTGATAGCATTGGGAAAGCATCACAGAATAACTAATACATTGGATAGGTGTGTGGGTGATTCATTATAATTCCTCCACAAATGCACTATTGTTCCATGAATTTCATGTTACAGAATACATCTGTGAAAACATGAAGGGGTCCCTACAAGTTGTAGAAGGTGACAACAATGGGATAAGTACAAAGCTAGCCCACTCATTCCTGCGTTCCTCTCTCTTGTGTTGATTTAACCTTGAAGATGATGAATGCCTGAATAGGGCAACATATAATATATTGTGTGGAGGTTGGTTCACAAGCTCAATATTCATCCCTTAACAACTGCAGGATCTCATGATGACATGTATGCATGAACAACAAGGTAAAGGTAAAGGGATCCCTGACTATTAGGTCCAGTCGTGGCGGACTCTGGGGTTGTGGTGCTCATCTCGCGTACAGCTTCTGGGTCATGTTGCCAGCATGACTAAGCCACTTCTGGCGAACCAGAGCAGCGCACGGAAATGCCGTTTACCTTCCCGCTGGAGCAGTACCTATTTATCTACTTGCACTTTGACATGCTTTCGAACTGCTAGGTTGGCAGGAGCAGGGACTGAGCAACGGGAGCTCACCCCGTCGTGGGGATTCGAACCGCTGACCTTCTGATCGGCAAGTCCTAGGCTCTGTGGTTTAACCAACAGCGCCAGCTGCGTCCCCATGAATGACAAAGAACAGCTTAAATACTAGAACTTCAATACTGTCTCATAGTACTTAAGACAATGCTTTCCAGTTAAGTGGATTTGCAACTGAATGTTTGAGCAATCAAGGAATGACACATCAAGTAATGCAAAGCATGTGTGAATCAGCCCAGAATCCATTGCAGACTTTTTCTGATAAATAATTCCTAAACAGTACCATAAACCCTTTCAATGACAGAGCAAGGATTATCAGCTGCAATGTAAGATTTGTTTCATGACCCTATCAATGTGTCTTAGGCCGCCATCCTAAAGCACATTGGAGTGAAGCCCAACTGAATATGGGGGACTTACTTCCAAGTAGACACAAATCAAATTCGGGTCTCAGCTGTTTTAAAGAAATTCACTTGGATAAAATCCTAAGTCAATTAGACTTTTGCTGTTAACTTTGCACAGACTAAATATCAGTCTTGTTTCATATAATGCTTCATTATTCGATATATGAACCACACAGCCTGCTCACTGTAACCTGAAAGCTGTTTGCTTGATTACATATGTCTTCTCATTTGACCAAAACCAGAATGAAACCCACAAGTAGAAAAATGCAGGGTTGATATTTCATAGGTCAATATTTCTTCCTCAGTCAGCTTGCTTTTTTGAGGGGTCAGTGTTCAGGACTCATTGTTTTTTTCATTCCAGGTTAAGCAAATATGATTACACACACACACACACACACACACACACACACTCACGATTCTTTCAACTGAGAACAAATTCAATGTTTTACACCACAGAGTGCTTCCAGACAAGTGGGTGCTCCACCTGCATGTCATTTTTTTGCAGCATCCACACAAAGTTGTTGGAATCAAAATCCTATCCCATATTCCACCCCTAATTTAATCTGGATTTACTCTTTTTTTGGGGGGGGAATTCCGATAAATTTAAAAGAAATGCTGCCAACCACCCAATTGCAGTATCTGGACAACCTGTTTTCCCATCTGGAAGCACCCTTTGAAAATTCTAGTGTCCATGTACAGTGGTGCCTCGCAAGACGAAAATAATCCGTTCCGCGATTCTCTTCGTCTAGCGGTTTTTTCGTCTTGCGAAGCAAGCCCATTGACAGCTTAGCGGATTAGCGCTACAGCTGTCAAGCGGCTTCCAGCGATCAGCTGTTAAGCGGCTTATCAGCGGAACAGCTGATAAGCGTCTTAGCGGCTTAAGAAAAGGGCGAAAAAAGCGAAAAAAACCCACGGGGGGATGCAAGATTTTTTTCGTCTTGCGAAGCAACCCCATAGGGAAATTCGTTTTGCGAAGCGCCTCCAAAATGGAAAACCCTTTCGTCTAGCGGGTTTTTCGTCTTGCGAGGCATTCGTCTTGCGGGGCACCACTGTAAATGTTTTGCTCATTCACCCCCCACCATTACACAAACGCCAACTACAAGAGAGAATGGAAATATTCACTACTGTATGTAGATCCATGTTTCAGAATGGGATTTTTATTTGAATTCTACATTCTAAATATTCTGCACAGTGTGAATTCAATAGGGCTTACTCTCAAGGAAATGTTCAGAGGATTGCAGTCTTAATTATTCCATGTTGTAAACAGGGTAATTAAAGAACATTCATGAGAAGGGTATCATCCGGCTGTGGGTAACCTGCGGCCCTTCAGACGTTGTTGAACTTCAACCCTCATCAGACAATAAACCGGGACAATGGGAGTTGTAATCCAACAACATCTGGAGGGCCAAACATTCCCCCATCTCTGCTTTATGCAGAACGCAGGCATACCAATTTAAAAGTACCTCCATCAAATCCTAACTCTCTTATTTAGCTTGAGCACCTGGACTATTTTGCTCATCTAATTATTACATTGCTGCTAGGCAGCTGAGGCAGACAATGAGTCCTTACCTCTCAATGAAGCATCAGTATAACTGTGATATAGGCTACCCTCAGCAAAAGGTGGAGCAGCACAGCATGCAGATCCTGAAGAGGAGTCAGTAGCTGAGTGCTTCCGTACGAGAACAGAAGGGCCCAATTTGAAGTTTATAGTCTGGTTGCAATGTAGCGTGAGAAGAAAGCAGCAGTGGTTAGGCATGAAGATGCCATGGGGGGCAGGGAGAAAAGGTCTCCACGGCATGTTCCATGCATGGAGCAAGTATGATTTTAGGCTATTTATTTCAACCGTGTATGTGTTTGTACACTAAAATCTATGGAAAATCAACATGTAACCTTTTAATATATATTTATAAATACACTGTTTATTGTGATGGCGCTCACTAGTAGCCCTTTCTTTTGCTGCCCATAGCAGCCATTTTGTGCTGAAAAACACAGCTGTTTAATCAAAATATGAACATCAACACCTCATTTCTATTTATTTTTTTACAAATAAAGCACATAAAGATGGGGGGGAGGAACTTCCTGTAAGGTACAAAGTAGTCATAAAACATATCAGTACTTACAAATACACAAGCCAACCAGCTCAGGCACCCAGAAATCACTGGTAAATTTCTTTTGAATTCATGAAACTGACCTAAAAGACACAAGAGGAAGAAAAGTGTAAGCAAAATTGCCATTTTTTGTATTCCTCTTAATTTAAGAGACATTTTGATTCATTTATTGGGGGGGGGGGAATCCTTTCCACCCATTTAAGATGAATGCTTTACACAGATGTGCTTTTTAGATTGTGAATACCAAGAGAAATACATATTTCATTGTTTTCCATTTCACATAGCAACCTTATCCATTGCTGGCATCTATAAACTGTCAGAAAGGCCAACATGAGACAAGACTGTAACACACACACACACACACACACACACACACACACACACTTTTTTTAAAAAAAGATAAATTCCTTTTTGTTATGCATGCCAACATACGTTAATAGAAAACATTTAAATGTGCTTTTTCAATGTTGAAAATGCAATGCAAATGACCAAAGAGTACAGAAATGCTGCTTTCAGTCTCCATAGGTTAAAATTCAATAGTGAATGCCTTTGGGACTGAATCCAAGTTCTTTGGTCTATGTATCTTGTGGATTGGGCTGCAAGTTAGTCTAGCACAATGGAGTCAGTATTAGGCATTATTCAATTTAAGCCCCTGCCCCCTGCTTCCCTTCCTAAATGCCCGTCAGTACTGACTAGAAAGGTAACAGATGCAACTCCAAGCCACAGGCTTGCCTTATAACATTCTTTTGCTAGCACAATGAGTCACTTTATACCTCTAAATATCCCTGGTTTCCTCTCTCCAGAACCCCCGTGTGTTAGAAGGTAGTTCGGCAGGAGTTTATTTTTATTGTTTGGTCTGTATGCAGCTGTTTTAGTTCTCGGGAAAACAAAAGGCACTTTGTTGCAAAGCCCTTATTTTCTTTCCAGAACATGGGCATGGATACCAGTAACGCTGCCCTGAAAATAGACATGAATACAAAAGCACTAAGCTTGGATCGAAATCCTGTACTACTCCCACTGAATTGTTCACAACTGATAATTTTGAAAGATGGAACTGCAAGTAAAAAAATGCATTCGTTTCCAGGAGCCTGGTAAACCTCAGAATTGCAGTCGCAAAGGCTTCATGCACAAAAGCTTTCACAACTTCAAAATTATATTACTTTTGAAAGGCCCTTTTGTGGTCTTTCACCTGTCAATCTGACTCTGAGACGCTACACATTGTGGAAATGTTTTAAAATACTTTTCTGCTTTTTTATCAGGGGAAACATACAAAGCTTCCTTGTACTGAGTCAAACCTTTGGTCCATTTAGTCCAGTATTGTCAGCACTGACTGGCAGCGGCTCTCCTGGGTTCCAGGCAGGGAATCTTTCCTGGCTATTCCTGGAGGTGACAGGGAATGAACCAGGGGCTTCCTGTATGCCAAACAGATGCTCTACCCTTCAGCCCTTTCCCTAGTATTATATTGCTGAAACATTGGAAGCAACTTCATCAGATAAGCAGAATATAGCAGTAGGGGAACCTGGGCCTTCAAGCTACTGCTGAACTACAACTCCCAGAAGCCCAGAGAGCAGTACCAATTGGGTGGTGGGAATTGGGTAGCCAACAACATCTGGAAGGGCCATAATACCCCATCCCTGTTAGAGATGCTGAAATCATGAGACAGATTATAAGGCAGCAATTGGCTGATCTGTTACCTCACGTAGAAGCTTTATCTCAGAGTTAGAAGGGACCCTGAGAATTATCTAGCCCAACTCCCTGCAAAGCAGCAATATGCAGCTGTCTCTTAAGGGGATTAAACTTGCAACCTTGACATTGTCAGCACCATGCTCTAACCAACTGAGCTATCCATCTTTTGGGTTCATTTATCTAAGAATCTATGGTATACATATCATTGAAATACACTAATAAATGGAAACATCAGCCACTAAGGCTTGCTTAAATGAGAATTCATGGCGGGTGGCTAATAGAGACCAGACATACCTCACCTGTTTGATTGGGGGCTGGGCAGAATAGTTTGATAGCTAGTGGTTGGGAGTTTTTGCAGCTGGTCTGCAAATAACTATCTTGGGGAGGGGATGTACCATAAATTTTTTGCATGTTCTGAAGCAACCTGATACTGCTCTGAAACCTAAAGCCATTCCGACCTGGCTGTTTCCCTGCTCCCATATATACAGTCCCCATGCGTTAAAAAAACATATACAAACATGCCATAAGTTTCTGTAATTTCTCCACGTTAACTAAATCTTCAAAATAGGGATGGAACACCACTTTGCAACCTGAGGGCCAGTGGGTTTTTTTCCAGCTGTATGCAACATTATGCAATATTGCCATCTTTTGTGAACAAAGGAGGAAGGAGAGATCTCGGAGCATCACACCTCCTTCCCTAAGCTGGGCAAACGCTTCCTGGGCTTGGGGAAGGACCTGCAAGCCTGTGTCACAACAGGATGTTGGATGGTATGACCCTGTGGTGTAAATAGGCATGCATAGTCAGGTACTGAGAGTACAGGAAAAGGAATGGCGTTGCAGCATTTAATTACCATGCATCCTGTAATAACTATATAACAAGATCTTAATGAAGTGCTGGTAAAACATGTAATCGCATTACATGTACCATATTTTTCTGTGTATAACACACACCCATGTATAAGACGCTCCTTATTTTGGGGGACTCAAAATTAAGAAAATGGGGGGAGATTGTACCCATGTATAAGACTACCCCCTGCTTTAACATTATTTTAAAGTAAAAAAAACCCTAGTCTTATACACGGGAAAGTATGGTAATTGTTTTTCCCTGTCCCGGGGAAATTTTGCACCCAGGGCAACTGCCCAGAGTACTGGCACCCTTTTTGTTCTAGAAACAAAGCACTGCTAAGGGCAACCTGGGGGTTGAACACAGAACATTTAAAACATCTCAAACTCAAAAGCTAAACTGGTGATTTATGATGTATCTGCCAGTTTGAAACTTTAGAAGTCATTTCTAAATAAGCAGGTATCATGTGCCCCTCCATTCCTGTATCCTAACTTACCCCAAAATATACAATTATCTAGCATGTGAAGATTTCCCCCTTTCTTAATGTGAACTATTGACTGCACTCAAATTGCAGGAGCAACCAACGCAGTGGGATGGTGCCATGGAGGATACTGAATTGTTCCCACTTGAATGGGGTATAGGCAGAGGAGAGTGGTGGCAAGGTTGAGCCTGAATGGGCACACCAGCAGGAGTGCCAAATTGGGCTCCACTGGTGTGTCCACACAACTCTGAACGCCCCACTCTCCTGCCCCTGGTAATCAGCAGCAACATGGGTTTGTGAAGTGTGCTTCTGCTGTAGCACCACACTGGTTGCTCTAACTAAAATATAATCCCAAACAATAGCTTGGCACTGTTTGAATGAGCTGTGGTGAGCTATTCCCTCCTCCTGCTCTTCCTTCACTCTTCACAATCAAATGTGACAAACTGTGGTTTGAGCATAACATAGCATAGTATGTTTGCATGCAACAGCAAACTGTTGCTTGTCAAGAAACTCAAAGTGCTTTAGGAAACTGTAGAAGGTGAAGGGGGGAAGAATCATGTGACCCTGACATTTGCCATTGCTTTCTTACATTTGAATGCAGCAGCTTCGTACTTCAGCACCCTCATACATTTCAGCCAAGTCCCCACCATACAAAACGTCTACTTCTAGGTGCATAATCTCTGCTACAGTAAGAATTGGCATTCCCGCCTCTCCTTCCAATCCTGCTTTTAGAGCTACATGTGACACAAATTCAACAAATGTAACTTTTCTGGGAACTGATATAAGTAATAAGTCAAGGTATTACCTTCTTAATTTCTGAGCTGCTATTAAAGGCACGGGAGCAAGCCCCTCCCAAAAGAGGTAGCAACCCTAGCTATAACCCAATGTAGAATCAACAAATCTCATTTGCTGTTATCAATGCGATGCTATTATATATGTCTGCAACCAGCTCTGAATCTCATTATCAGATGATTTATGCCATTACTGTGCTTTGGAGACACCAATTAAACAAGGACAGCAGTTCGTAAGGTCACAGCTAATTAATCCGAAAAAGTATAAATACACTTTAATGCACAGCACCTCATGTAGTGAATTTAGGAACAAAGCATCAACACTATATAATGGGTTACACAATTAAGCATGAAGGTTAAATATACACAGAGAGAGAGACTCAACACAGTCTCTATGCTCTGCTAAATGTATTTTTATTATAGACTTCCTCTTTCTTTCTTTTTTAAGAGGAGGAGAACTACAGGCCAGCAAAAGAACAGCACTGGAAAGATTTGCATCTGAAAGTCTTGATGCTTAGGGCAAAAATATGCGTAAGTGAGAAGACAGAAAAGGACTAACCATGTCCAGTGATCCTGAGCTAATTAAGGCCTCCTGTTGTTCAGATAACACCTCAGAACTGGGAATCAGCTGCAGGCTGCACTATTATAAAGGCCGTCAGGCAGGGGGTGGGGACCAAAAGGTAAAGCTCAGTCTACCCAACTCAGTTTCATTTGAGCAAGGCCACTGTTTTAGAGACCCACTTCTTTGACAAATATTTGCCAAACCAGGCTTTCATATACATATATGTTACATTCCCCTCATCGGCACTCTATTCCGATACTCCTCAATATCCCCTCTCCCCACTGGCCTGTCCCCAACTTGTCCATATAACAAGTGATCTTACAGTGGTGTGAGGCAAATGGTTTTTCCTTTGCAGCATGGCAAGCAGTGCTACCAAATTAAATCCAAGCCAAATGAGGCTTGATGTCACTGCTTGTCAACTGCTAGGTGATGGCACCAATCCTGCTTTCTGCAGGAATCAACTGTGCAACCAAGTTCTCCATGGCTGCCGTGCTCTCACCACAGATCAGTTTATAAATAGTGACAATGAGCTTCCCTTGGAAATGTACAATCAGGAGCACATTTTAAGGCTCCCAGTTGTGCACTGGCAAACATGTCTCTACCTGTCCCACACCTGACATCACATGTGCAGAAAATGTTTATTTAAGAAAAACCTGCACAAAAATTAGTAATCAAATGTGTATTTTTCAACATGTGCTCTTACAATGTATACATTTTTCAACATATTTTGTCTCAAGATATGCATTTTTTTATTTTAAAAGATATTCATTTTGAAATGTATTTTGATGCTTCCTCGGCCAAATACTGTACCACAAATGTCAGAAATGTGCAAAATTGGAATGATAACTATTTTTTGATCCACACATTTAGCTTGAGATGAGTGCATTTGGTCAGTTTGTATTGGAATACAGAAATATCAAATTCCCCAAGCATTGCTGATATTAAAAAATAAATAAATGCAAAAGGTGGTGATCTGTCACTTTGGCTCCTCTTCCTGATTGTCTCATGCTAAAGTATACATCTCATTAAGCAGAAAGAAACCGATTAGCTTGAGAAGAACACTTCCTAATCATTTCCCTCACCTCTTCCCCTTCAAAATCAGGGCCTCTTTCATTCCTCTGTTTCCTTTTTCTTAAATATAATGCATTTGTGATTCTATTGGGCTGTTTTTCTTCATAGGACTACAACTATGATCCAGTCCCCCTCCTCTCTTTTTCAGCACATTTCAAAGGTTTCTGAGTGCACATTTGTACAAATCCATTGTTAATCAAGGGATTTAAAAAAAAACAACTGTGTCCCACAATGCTGGCAGTCTTATACCAACAATATGCATTTGACTCTCATGCCTGGTAATTTGCCAAGTTGCCAACCTTATAAGTTATCAAAGGACTCCACCTTTGAGGGCATTTTTGTAACAAGTGGTTCTCAAAAACACAAAATTCAGATAAGGAGTTCCACAAAGCACTCCCTCCCCAAGACCCTGCCAAACAACATCCTCTGCCAATTTTACTAGCAGTTTACTTCTCTAAATATTTTATTATGCTGTTCACTAGAGAAACTAATATGGACCATTATTGGCTTGCTATTTACAGTGTTACACGGGCTGCTGTAAAACTACAGCAGCTGCTTGTGGTCTCAGTTTAAATGCACAAACCATTTTCAAAGCTTGCATTATGTACACACCCTATTAAGTAAATCCTACCTCTGCCTGCCTGCCAAGGTTTCATTACAGACATCACTCAAACCCAGAGTCTGTTTTCTGTGTATTAGTTCAAGTGCTGGGAATATGCTTATGAGCATGTACAGAGTGCCAGTATCCTTAAAGTCTGGCAAATTAGAAAACCTGATTTTTTTGAATGTTTGAACCGCAGTATCTCAAGGCATTGCTGCTATACTCACAGAGTACTCTAGATTGTGCCACATTAAGCTGAAATATACCAAACTTTTGTTATTGTTGCTTAACAAACAGCAGTGTCATACTAATATTTGTTTTACCCTGCAGCCCTAAACATGTTCACTTATAAGTAATTCCTGTTGAATTCAATGGCGCTTACTTCCTAGGAAAGTGGATTTAGGATTGCAGCCTTAATCCAAGATCAAAAACCACAATACAGTGGTACCTCGGGTTACATACACCTCAGGTTACATACGCTTCAGGTTACAGACTCCGCTAACCCAGAAATAGTATCTCGGGTTAAAAATTTTGCTTCAGGATAAGAACAGAAATTGTGCTCCGGCAACGTGGCAGCAGCGGGAGGCCCCATTAGCTAAAGTGGTACCTCAGGTTAAGAACAGTTTCAGGTTAAGAACGGACCTCCAGAACAAATTAAGTTCTTAACCTGAGGTACCACTGTAAATCACACTCTCCTCTGCAGGCCCAATCAATTCCCAAACATTTATCATGGGTACAGAGAAGTACCAGTAGAATTAAATCTTTCTTGGCATTTTACTGGTTTTCCCAACACCTACTCTAGAAATAAAATCTGTCTAGCTGTATTATTCTAAAAAAGAGAGGGAAGATAAAAGCTGCTAGCGGTTGCAAGCAAAGTAGTTTCACATCCATAAGATACCCAAAGGCTACATATGAGTTTGCAGCCCAATTGCACTAAAAATGTTAACAAGCTTATCAAATGACAGTGAGTTTTTATTATTTATTTATTTAAATTTCTATCCCGCTCTTCAAAAAGGAGCCTAGTGTAGCAAACAGCAAAACAATACAATTAAGGGCATGCATTAAAGAAAACTGCCTCAGAGCTAATGATTTCAAGCCTGCAAAAAAGAAAAGTATTTCAGCTGTCAAATGCTCAGGTGATCGGCAATGTTTAAAAAGCGCACCTGAATGTTAACTATGTGGAAGACTGATGCACCTTATTTTGCACTGAGCATTTTTGTAAATGAGGGCCCAATACTGAAAAGGTCCTGTCACGAGCTGGACAGCACCCAGCTTCATTTCCAAGTGCCCAATTTAGCAATAAAACACAGATAATTTCATTGGTGACAGCAGTTATACAGATCAATTAAAAATGTGTAAAGGCATTCTAACCCAGCAAGGATTAGCAGTTCACAAAGATAAATTTCCATTTTTAATTGCACTTTTGGATCCAGTCCCTTACATGCTGTGAGGAGGAAAGAATCAGCATTCAGCCCTTCGGCATATGTATTAGGCACTGCTGAACAGTATGTGCACATAAGTGTGCCCGCACACAAACATACATACAAACAGACGATTGTGGTAATGAACAGATCCAGAATGTTTTTCCTGCCTTCCCTCTTTCTACGCTTCACTTCCTCTCTCTAAACATGTAATCACCACTGTTAGTTCTGATCATCTGTTCAGTGGAGAGAGATCTCCACATGCAAGGCACATGAAACTCTAGTATTCAGATTTGTACATTTCAACAAATTCTCCCACTATGTTATATTTAACATAATAATGCTCATATTAAGCTTGTTAAAGGAACATTCTATGCAAAACTATCATTCTATGTAAAAGGCAAATTTCTTTCTCCCAGTGATTGTTATATTAAGCACAGATATAAGTGGCAACTTAATCGTGAAGACTATAACATCCCATTCAACCCTGTAATTGAACATGCAGTCAAGCCTTTTTAATGAACTCCATATTGAAGTAAACTAAAATTCAATTATATAACAGAAAAGAATCATATTGATTCACTACAGTCTACTTCATATCAACTTTATCTACCATTATTAAAAGGATATATATTACATTTTATTTTAGAGATTAGATATTAAATAAAAGTGCTGGGCTATTCACTGCAAATGTACTGTATTTTTAGAAGTTAGATGGTATGCTGTGCAATACTGTGCATTCTTGCTCAGAAGTAATCCACTGGAATACAGTGGTACCTTGGTTCTCAAACTTAATCCATTCCAGGAGTCCATTTGACTCCCGAAACCATTTGAAAACCAAGGCACGGCTTCCAATTAGCTACAGGAGCTTCCTGCACTCAAGTGGAAGCCGCATTGGATGTTCAGCTTCCAAAAAATGTTTGCAAACCGGAACACTTACTTCCAGTTTGCTTAGTGAAAGCACTAAAAGATGAACCTATTTGTCTCCAAGAAGAATTCAACGTTCCACAGTTATTCAGCAAGTACAGACTACTACAGGTCAACTGTATCCAAGTTGTAGGCAACTTCCTACAAACAATAGGATTTTCAAAATAGGTGGGCATGGTCTTCTTCTTTTCCTATTTCTCTGCACTTTTTTAGCTTTGAAAATCAAATGGTGAATACAATCCACCAGTCAAATGAAATCTTAAATGGTGGTTACAGTTGTAGCTGCTTGCGTAGAGTTGTCAATTTACCAAACACTTGGGAGACATTTCTCCCATGGTATGAGTATCATCTCTTCTTGTGTCACCTAAGGACATCTTGACATTTCTCCAGGATTCTCCAAGAGCCAACATATTGAAAAAGGTCTGACAGATGTCAGTGATTGTAAACTGCTTGACCAGTGAGCAGCCCAGGAGAAGTTTGTTGCACCCTCACATAAAGACCTTTCTGAATGAGTAATCCCTAATCTCTGATGCCCACAACTGGAATTGTGGGAGAGAGCACAAGAAGCATGGGGAGATGTTTGTAATTATATATAAAATTTTACTCTGTACAAAAAAAAATAATGTATTGTACAATTTAAAGTTTGTACTTCAAGCATTTTAGAATTATGTCTTTAATGTGAAACTACTGCAGTAGCTACCCTTGCGAAAAACAAAAAGCAGCACAAACCAATGCTGGACTCAGGATCACCTATCAGCGCTGCTTCAGATGAATGTCAGACAATCAAACGAAGAACTGGCTTGGCTTCACAATGTCCCCAGTTGACTCTGGTGTTTTTTACTTCTTCATACAAGTCTATTTTTAAACATGATCCAAAAAGGACGGTGCCATTTTCTCTCACAGTAGCCAAGTGTCAATACTAGGTATTCTGATGAGTACTTCTTAGTACTGAGATTGTAAATACATTCTAAAGAAGCTAGGCTCTGAACTCCCAACAATTGCTGCCATACTGGATTACAACCACCTTACTAAATGCCAGAAAGAGAGATTTAAAATCACGGAAGTCTGAGTGATCTATCATGTCAGATGCTTTGGTCTTTGGATATTACAACTACCTCAATCCTATTATGTTAATGATGTTTACTCAGTAGGACGTCCCACTGAGTTCACTCCTAGGTAACTGTGCAGTGTTAAGAATCTAGACCCCACTTCTTGTGCAAAGGTTATGATGACAAGACTGTTTCTTTTCTCTTGGGTTTTCTGAAGAATACTCATAATTCACAAAGATCATATGAGGACTCTGTCATAAATATATGCACACATTATTTGTATGATAAGGGTGAGTGAAAGCAGTACACCAGAATTGGTTTTCTGTTCTTAAATGGTGCAACTGCTCTTTAAAAAAAATAACAAGAGTTTTGAGGCTCAAGGAAGGAACACCCTCTCTCATCTGAAAGCCTGCACAAAAAGTTCTGGTGACTCATTTATGAGGAAATTGCACTCTGCACATGTTCAAATGTTTTTCTGTTTATGGTTCATATATTACAACCTGGGCCCTGGCAAAGAAAACAATTGCCACAATGTTGCTCAGAATCTACAGCACACAACACTGCAGCACAATATCATGTTGGCATAAGCACTTCTTCAGTCTCTATCATGTCCAGGGGATTGAATTTAATGAAGGTCCCTTTCACTCCTACCATTCTGTGTGGATGGCATTGGTTGCCAGTTGGGTACTTGTAATGAGGACTGATCACTTCATACTCTGTGTGTCTTTCCAGCTCTAATTGATGGCCAATCTGAAGTTGGATTGCCTATCCTGCTGGTGGAAGAGATGTTGTGCTGCTGTGAGTTGATGGCAGATAATATCCATAAAGGAAATGTCCACAATGTATCTTTGCTACCATGTGATGGTATGTTGTGATGTGCTCTTCAGCATACATGTACAGAATACATGGAAGGAGCATGCGTCAGCATTTAACCACAAAGAAAGAGCTTTGTACTTTAAATCTCTCTGCAAAGACTGGTCACGAGTTAAAATGCATGTTTTGCTTCTGTCTTGTAGATTATTGGAAAGCAGCAAGTTAAAGTTAAAGATTCTTTACATGAACTTTTTGTTACATATGGGTACCCTGGGATGCCACCACCCACTACCCCCTACAACAGACAAACAAAGATGCAAAGCTGATAACAAGAGGGATGGCTACTGGGATATGTTACAAGTTTCTTTTCTCTTTTTATCCCAGAATGTTAACACAGCATCCCATTTTAAAACACAAAGAAGAGTTGTAGTTTAAATCATTTGATATAATTTAACCAATTATCCACAATAACTTAATGATCCTCATTATTAAGTAAGGTTAACGTCAACAACTAATTTTATTTTAAGTGCTAATTTTATTTTAAGGTAGAACTCTCCTTTATTTTTTAAAAAACGTGTTGTTCTGTACACCTGGTATTGTAGGATGCTTTAGTTCATTTTGAACTTAATGAAATGCCAAAGAACAGAAAACAAAATTGCAGAATTAGACTGGGACCCCGAGGGTCATCTAGTCCAGTAATAAATAGTCTCACTAAATGACTAGAGTACAAATTACTCTAAAGTTTACAATTTAAAGTGAAGAATTCTGTTTGCAGATTTGTTTTGAGTGCTTTCTTTTTACTAGGCATGCCTTACTCCCTAAAGGAGTAAGCATACATATTCTCACTCATCTGAAGCAACAGGAACCACCTTATCCCTATTTGCTTTAACTGTTTTTAATTTCTGAGTTTTGATTGCAAACCCACTCTGGGACTTGTTGGTCAAAAGCAGGCAGTAAGTTTAATATAATAATAAGGGCTTATTATAAGGCAGCCATCAATGCTTTTATCTGGCATGCTTCCAATGCAGAGCTGTTGTTGCATTCGACATTCTGTGGCCATAGGATCCCCTGATACTTAGATTTCACCTGACCAAGACCCCTGCTTGTAACTCCCATAAAAACAGACATCTGCACTGAGTACTTGGCAAATTTGACATTGGTGAGTCAAATACGGTCCTCACCTCTGATTCCTGTTGCCAGTTTGGTCATTTTTCATCATCTGTTTAAGATGGTGAATCAACAAAGCCTAGTGACTCAAAGCCAGTGACAAGAAGGGAAAGCAACTGCTCAGCAGTGAAACTATGTTCACTTCATGATGATGTCTGATTCCTCCAGTCAAGCCAGAGGAGTACCAAAGCAACAGATGCCAAAAGAATTGCAAAACAACGATCAGAAGAGAGGCCGTTGCATCATCACAGCCTATGCAGTTTTGTTTTTCCAACTTGCATGAGTGTGCTTAAAATACCAAGTTGAGTTAGTAATACCAGAGATGCTAAAAATCCCAAAGGTAGCTTATAACACATCGGAAAACGGCACTTCACACTGCAAATTCATTCTTTTATATTGACGCCTAAAAATAAATAGTACAAGAGAAGACTAGCCACACCAGCATGGGCTAGATTCCTAAGGGCACTTCCAGGTTCACAGTGTATATTGCACACATCTTATTTTATTTTAAGCCAAAATTTCTGAACAAATATCATTGGCTGAACCCTCTAAATTTCAAGGATTCTGCAGATAATGAATTTAAAAAAATGAAATAAAACTGATTTCACAAATAAATCTAAGTGCAGCTATGAAACTTTAAATGCTAGAAACAAAGAGAGCTTGGCAAGACACCAAATACAGCCTTCTACATAGCATCCTCTAGTAACAAACATGCATAACATTAAAAGGTCACCAGCTGATACGTAAGCATGCCTGAATGTGAACTCCAAGGTTAAATATAGGCAACACTGCCCCGATTAGCGCCTCCTTTTACCGGATTTGCAAGTGACCAATTTTTCATGCTAAATAAAGATTAGGTAGCTTTCCAACTTATTGCAAGCAACTTAATGTATGGTTCATTCTAAAGAAGATGATGGAGAAAAAGAGTTTTTAAAACAGTACACCTAGTGGCACGTCAAGTTATGTGGTAAGGAACACAAATATAATAAAGGTTACTGGTAACTAGATACATTATCTATTGGTAAATAAAATTAGTGAAAATTTATATGTATTGGAGGGGGAGGGGCAGTTGCCCCCGGTGCAAAATGTCAACGCCCAGTGCTACTGCCTTAATACAGCTGCAGGCTTATGTTGTTGGACTCCGTTGAAAACGGTTTCTCCACGTGAACCAAGAAATGACCTCTCCAGACATTGGAACAACTCTACTCTTCGTAACTCTGCGGCTGCAATCTGCTGGGTGACACAGATGCCATTAGGCAGTTGAATGTACCTCCCACCCACCCACTCCCACCCCTCCTCCTGGCCCCAGGCACTGGCAACTCACACTACACCACTGAGTGAATTGTGTGAATTTAAAAGAAAATATAACAAGGGCTTATATATTCTTGATTTCTGCACAAATACAGGAATGCTTCTCAAAAGCAGCTGCTTTTTATATTTCTCCTATGGAAGTATTTTTAAAAGTATTTGGGTAATACAAACATTAGAGCAGACCATGGATGGGGCAGTATTAGAATACAGTGGATAACTCAGTGCTCTCAGTGCTGATAATGCCAAGGTTGCAGGTGTGATCCCCATATGAGACAGCTGCATATTCCTGCATTGCAGAGGGTAGGACTAGATGATCCTCAGGGTCCTTTCTAACTCTACAATTATATGATTCTATTCACAGCCCTAAATATAACTACCAGTCTTACCAGACCAAAACTAAAACAAAACAAAACAAAATGGAGTAACAGCATCCAAAATGGAGTAATCTGGATCTTATTTGTGTGAACTATTGAATCACCCAGAAGAATGTGTAACTGGGGGATAGCGTGTTCTCCTTCATGGAGAGCACGTGTTGCGGTGGGGGCCGCCAGGACACTCCAAAGTTGTGGGGCGGGCTAATTGATCGTTGGCCACTGATGCGATTGGGGCTTCCCTTGTTGTTGGGAAGAAGTTAATGTTGCCATTTGTTGATTGACAGCCAGAAATGCTAAAACTCCTTGCACGAGGCTAGGGCTTCCTCTTTTCGCCTGTGCATCGGATTGCCTGTCCCCCCCCCTCCCTAGAATTAGGGTTGTTCGCTTTGACCTTGCTATGCCTGTCATTGGGTTGTCTGCTCTTGGGGCAGGGGCCCGGTAGGAATTTTGTCCATCTGGCTGATTGGCTGGGGCCATTGGGTTTTTGCCTACTGTGTAGCAAATTGTCACAAGTTGTAAGGTTGCGGTTAGGCATTGGTTTATGGTTTGGTTGGTTGAGGGGCATGGGTTGGCTGTGCCTGCCCCTACAATGCTGCTGCTGCAAGGGATTCTGTTAAAGGATTTGGGGGCTAACTATTGCTTGTCCACTCTGTCAAGGGGGCTCAGGCCATAGCAATGAGCTCCTGGTTGCATTTGGGGTGAGGGCAGGTTCCCTGCTCCGTCGCTACCCCCAAGTGTATTCCCCTATTCTGACTTTCGCATCGTGCGGAATGTCAGTCTGTCCCCCATGGTGGGGGCAGATAGTCGCAACCAATGCCTAAGCAACCACTCACAAATTTGTATTTTAATAAAGTTGTGGCCAAAATTATGCCAAAAATCTTAAACAAAAAATTCTGTGTGATGTGTGAGTTATTGGGGTGGCCCTGGGGACCTCGACACGCAAATACATTGTCCCAGGACATCAATGACAGCAACATTATCATTGCCTAGAATCAGGATAAAATTCTGGTCAGTACATAAAAGGTGAGTGAAGAGAAGACAAATTAAGTCATAGTGCTACGCAGAGCGCTTACCAACACACCCAGAAAACACATGTACACACACAAATTCCTATTTCTGCTTCAGGGAATTGGAAGTGAACTGGAGAGGGGGAATCAAGGGCACCTTGATAAATGAGTCACTGAATTAGCTGCTAATTAAACCTAAAAAGCTTGTGACGAAGGAGCAAGAAAGTAGGTGGCTAAACTGCTCGGAAAAAAGTCAGTTTCTAATAAATGAACTGCTACTTCACAGCACTAATTGACAAGCTTTTTTCTAAGCACACAATATTCTCAAGATGCTGCAAGTATCAGCACTGTCAAAGACAGTGGTGCTTTGGAGAGGGGGTTTGTCTTTTCTCAACTGAATAGTGTCATGAACTTTTTGACCCAAATTTTATATTAAACCAGAGGTAAAGGTAAAGGTAAGGGACAGTTAAATCCAGTCAAAGGCAACTACGGGGTGCAGTGTTCATCTCCCTTCAGGCAGAGGGAGCCGGCGTTTGCCACAGACAGCTGTCCGGGTCATGTGGCCAGCATGACTATATTGCTTCTGGTGCAACAGAAACACCATTTACCAAACTGCAGAACTGGTGACCTTCATGCAGGCCACACCAAATGCAGGCCAATGGACACACATTTTGCAATTCCAGGCAGACCACAAAATAGAAGATTGACTGAACTTCTGGCTGAGCTCAGCTTGACAAATAATAATTTATGCAGGCATGAATCATATTTTATTGGTGTCAAGGGTGTTATAGAAGCATGTTCCTTCCTTTTAATGGTTCTTTCTCCTTTTTTCTCTCTCAGTGTATATGTGCTGCAAACTCTCTCGGGTGCCCAGGTGCCACACCACCACCCACCACATCTCGTAGAATAACCAAATGCAATGTATTTGGAGGCAAATAAGGCCACAACTATTGACAATAGATGTAAGAGTTTTGGCAAAGGCGCTGGGTATAACCAGAAGCAAGGGAAACTTATGATCTACATCAAATAGGAACTCCCACACAGGATCGTCATCTTGGACATCTGGACAGAAGCAGTTCCCCCGAAGCCCTTTAATGGAATACCATTTTCCTCAAGAGGAGCAGGCAGAGGCTATAATCTCCCCTCCAGCCAAGACTAAGGCTTACCCAGTGCCTAAACTGCCAAAGTTATGACAATTGCTATTAGGAAGGCAAAACCACAAGGTGTGAGCCAATCTGCCCTAGTGGGAAAATTCCTTGCTGGCCCCAAATACAATGCCCATAGCAAGGTTATGCATTGATCAAGGCAAAAATACAAGGGAGGGTGGGTGGAAGACTTAGACCAACAAAGACAACAGAATTAGTCTTACCATAGCCTGTTGATTATTGGCTTTTAGTGACATGGGCTTCATCACTGGTGGCACCAGTGTTCTTGAATGCACTGCCTGCTGTATTGGCATTCCACAGACTTTTAAAGATGCATCTGTTTACACTGTCATTCTCTTGATTTGGACATCCTATCTTAATTGCTGTTTTAATGGCATTGTTTTATTGCATACTGTGATCATGGATGTTTTAAATATTTTAATGGGATTGTTTAATGCTGCATTTAAATTATAGGGTATTTACAATTTATTCTGCATTTTAACAATGTTGTGTGATTGGTTTTTATGTTTTATAAACTGCTTAGAAGCCACCTAGGCATTAAGCAGTATATAAATTAATAAACAACAATAACATTTAATGCAGAATGGGAGGACAGACTTGAGCAGTGATCTTTAAAATGGGAACAGGCAAATCCTTATTTTGTTAAAATTGGAGGTTAGTACAGATGTGTTGGCAGGCTGAATCCATGCTTCGGACCAAACAAAAACTTCCACTCATGTAATGGTCTGCATAACTCTCATACAATATTGATACCCTTTGTTAATGCAAGTTTACAGCAATAACATTTCACAGAATTTATAGCGTTATTCAATAATTAAATGCTCATCAAAAGCAAAATCAGGCCATTTAGAAAATAAATGCCAGGTTGGAATCAGAGCTATAAATCAAGGATATTGGCGACTGTAAATTGGAAAAAGCTTTAAAATGCAATATCTGAAGATCTGCAAACATTGGATTTGTAGACTAATGTTCTAAAAATTGTCCCAAATCCCACCATTGCTAATTTTGGGAAGATTAATGTTTAGATCTATTTTGGGAGGAATCCAGCCTTGTGAAAGTGGACATCTAATCATGAAATTGGGTGTCATCTTTCTTTCCTCCCCATCCCCTCACAGCTTCTCCCACATCACCAAAATCTGCTTTGAAGCATGCTCTAGGGAGACACCGAAAACAGCAGTGGGGAGGAGATGAAGCTTTAGTCCCACTACGCAAGCAGAAGTCTATTCCACTTGTGAGTGGACAGCACTGAATTCCAAAGTAACACATCCTAAAAGATGAAAAGTGGGGGTGGGAGAGAAATGGACGACACTTTGCCCTGTGCAACTGCACTTATGTAGTTGTGTTTCCATCAGCTACTGCACCTTATTTTGCATGCATTGGCTGGGCCTAAACGTGGTTCACAAAATTCAAAGTTTGCAAAGCTTTTTCCAATGTACTGTAGAATTTATTTATTTGTGTGTGTGTGTGTGTGTTTCTGTAAAGCAACAAAACACCTTTAGCCAACATTATAATTCACTATTGCCCATCAATCACTCTCTACTCAGACAATAAAGTTTTTGTTAATATCTAGTAAGGATATTTTCCTATAATACTTAGCATCAAGTCAATCATATGGCAAATTAAACTACAATAGACTCAGTTGATCTATAAGTGATCAGGTTACAGTGAGTCATATTAGTCTGAAACTATTGTGCTGTTCATATTCAAGCACCACTATATTTTTATATTACTTTTATTGTCAAATCAGAAGTGGACTTCACTGGCCTTCTTGAAGAGCAGACAAATATAAACCTGAGCCAGAAAAAGTTAAGGCTATAACCATATTTAAATAATGAGTGATGGCAAATATGCCACTTTTCTGTTAGTCAGTCTAGACACAAGGGAGAGGGTGGAGACATAGATCTACTGCTTCCAACAGCAGCAAACATGATTCTTCCATGACATCTTATTCTGGTTCCTTGCTTATGACATAAGATGCAAAGTAGGATTCAAATATATCACCCAGAGGTCCATGGTATGGAGAATGAAGTAGCCAGAGAAGACACCATACATAAGCACTTCCCACACAATTAGGTCCCCTAATACATGTATGTGTATCTGTGTATTATCAAAGTTATTGAGACGATTTCAAACCCAGAAGCTATTGTGTATGGATAAATTATTTTTCTTCTCCCATGTTGCAACAAAATAAAAAGTTTGCAACCAACATTTGCACAAATGTAAAAATTATGGTTCTAAAGAATTCAAGATGTACATGATTTTGGATCTTATTAAAGTCCTTCATTTTGAAACAACTTTTAAAAATGTGATCACCTTCACAGGTGAGCTGCTCTGTTTATTCTATGGAGAACCTTTTAATTGTGGATTGTAATTCTTCTAAGTGATTGTGATAATTTCTGTGAAGAACATCAGAAAGGAAAGTATTTATATGGAAAGAACTTTATTTTGTAGAACATATGTTAGATAGATAGTTCCTCGTGGCATCTGAACTTGGGAAACTGTGGACTGGTAAACGGTGCTGAATGAGAATAAACCACAATCAAACTGGTTTCAGGTACTGGCTTGTTGTGAAACTATTGTTTAAACAAACCACAGTTCATGTCACAGGAAACTCTGGTTAGCGTAAAATAAAAAATGTTTCTAATCTTGTTCTCTGGAATACAAAAGAAGACGTATGTGTGGGAAATCAACTCAATAGGTCATTCACATATCAGGAAAACACAGTTTCCTATTACTACTGAACCAGGCAAGAATATGTGATGTACACATGCAAGTTTTCAATCAATCTGCTTTGGATATTCTGGCTTTTAAGGAAGCTGGCAGTGCATTTGCAAGTCAGGAATGGAAATATTCACAGGGCCACAGGTAGATGGTAATAGTACTGAAGATTTTAAATTATTATGTATACGTCCCTGAAATTCAATTCTGAGTGAGCATGTCACTTACAAATGTTTAAAATAGTTGTACTATTTCTTAGATATGAGCAAAAAAGATTTGCTTTAAAAAAACACACCCACAGAGGCATAAATACTGACAGTAGACTTTTACCCAGTCGATGTTTTGAGTGAATTTATTTATTTGGTTTCAACTACCAGCATAAGTAATTAAGCCACAGTGAACTTAAAAATTGGGGGGGGGGGGGTTCCCTTATGGTTGAATGATAGGATCTCTAACTCGGCCAATATTAAAAAATACTGATAACTTGCACTACATTTGAGCAAATGTCTATTTTGGCACATGTTGATTCTGAAAACACACATTGTTTGACCAATGAGCCATAACTCCTCACTGAAAGGCATTGTGAAAATCCCCCTTATTTCATGGATCATTGACCACTGTTTTCAAATCCTTCTTTTCTCGCAGGCCATAGCTCAGCTAATCATAAGGGTTCTAAATAGAAAGAAAATCTTTATGGTCTGATGAGCAAATGAAGTAGCTTTCAATGCCCAACTCCCACAAACACTTATACATTTAAGTCCTACCTAATAAATAATGTGGCCCCAATCCAGCTAAGGTTTGGGAGGAAGCCCTATTGAATTTACCTCCCAACTGGTGTACACTGATGTGAAAGGAAGATGACAAACAAAGGAGCATTTTCAAGCAAATGTCAGAAGTGTTTTTAATACTGAATTTTAAATGGTTGTAACCCACCCTGTGACCTGCTGATGAAGGGAGGGAAATCAATATAGTAATAGATTCAATCATCAACACCATCACCCATGTCATGCCCTGGTCCTGAGGAGGAATCTAAAAGGGCACAGCAAGGTGGGGCTGCTGTCACAATCCCAAAATAGCTCCTAGTGAGCAGCTTGCTTCAATGAGGTCTAAAGGCAAACTGAGACCTTTTGCACCTCTGCCTCTAGTCCACCTCTCCTAAACTCTGCTCCCTTTGTTGGAAAACTGTAGGCTCTTAAAGAGGCAGCCCTCTGGCCTGAAGATAGACTTCCTGTCTTATATACTGTTCTATTATGTGATCAGTTGCTACAATTTACAGTTTGAAAACAATGTAAATTGATTTATTCCTAGACCTCTTTATTCCTTGGCCCAAAGATTAACAGAAGGCGGGGAGAGGGGATAGGGACTCTTCAAAATCATCTTAAAACACCCTGGCCTCAATCCAGTTAAGGTCAGTCATTTCTAAATGCCATTAGGAACACCAGAACTGGAGTTCGATACAAAATGTTTGTTCCATTGGGTCAACCAGGCTTTAATACTGACTAGCATATTTCCTTTAGGGACACTGACTCCAGAGTTTAGCTTATCTTATTTCTATCCATATCAATGGGGTGGCAAGGACACACACCTACAATAGGAGCAACCCCCTAAATTCAAAGATCTCTGTAGATCAAAGGCACCAAATATTCTTTCACGGATGGGGGGTACACTTTATTAAAATGTGCATTTCTAGTCTGCATCTACCACACCCATTTATAAGTACTTTCTATCTTTCTTTAGCAATTTCTGGTATTTACTGAAACTGTGAATTGGGCAGTTTAAAGTCTTTCAACAACAGTGAAGCTCTGTTAGTTCCACTATGAAAACAATGATGTGAGTGGTCACTGAATCTAAAGCTCTGGTACAGTGGTACCTCAGGTTACAGACGCTTCAGGTTACAGACGCTTCAAGTTACAGACTCCACTAACCCAGAAATAGTACCTCGGGTTAAGAACTTTGCTTCAGGATGAGAACAGAAATTGCGCACCAGCGGCGTGGCGGCAGCAGAAGGCCCCATTAGCTTAAAGTGGTACCTCTTAACCCGAGGTACCACTGTATTTGAAGTCTGCCACAATCCAAAACCTAGCAATGAAAAACTGCACTGCTAAGGCTAACATTTGCTTTTGTTCACAATATTTTGTTAGATATGTTACTTTTCACCTTTCATTTCAAGTGGAAAGCAAAGGCAGTTCCAAGCTGCAGAAATGCAAATGTTATTTTCAACAGTGCTGGCTAACTGTTACTCTCTAAGATCACCCTAACATGAGGTTACTATTATCAATTGTGAAAGCACAACAGGTGGGTCACGAGGCAGGTCACATTAGTTTTGTTCACAGGCCCAGACACAAGGTTTTCATTATCCTTAATAAAAACAGAAGCAAGCAATAAAAATATATCACTGCAGGAACATATCTCTCCATTCATAGGCCATATATAACCTCAAACATTAGCTCCTAGTATTTCAAAATACTTCTGCTGGCTTCAGTATTATGATTATTTTTGCGGTTGCTACTTTAGAAAATAAATGTTATAAATCATGGCTCAACTTCTCAACAGTCCTTTTGAAGTGCATTTTAAAACGTTGGTCTAGACGGATCTAAAATATATTGGTCCACTTCAAAATTTTAAGCACTTTAGATGGTCAATAAGGTAAGAGAGCTATTTAGCAATTCCTGTCATTAGAGCAATATGAAATTATGATGACCTAGGAACAATTAATGGCCATGTTCAAATCCCAATACTAAGCTAAAGTAGAAACATAATTCAGTAGTGGTGCAAAATAGCCCAGAAATTTAATCTTAGCATAAAGTTATGAGAAATCAAGCTTGTTCACATTCTACTCAGCACATGCTATAAGGAATCCCTTTACCTAAGATAATACAACTCTACAGTTTTGATGTCATGTATTTGTGCACTTTTTAAAAAAAAGCTTTTTACATGTATCATTTGAGAGCTAACCCTATGCTGCTTCATTTAAATACATTTATGTTAAGAAGCCCAAATTACAAATAGCACTAGCTTTCTTCATTCTACATTTTCCTTCTTCCTTATCATGAGCATGGCAAACATCTGTAAGATTCAACAGAATTCACAATCTGATCAGGAACGAAGGCAATTTGAAGCTCCAGTATTTCCACGATTCCCAAACCAGTAGTATGTCATGACATACCAGTACTGGCCCTACCATTAAACAGACTGTGGCAGCTGCCCCAGGTGGCATACACTGGGTATAGGGAGCAGCAACAAGATAGTGGAGAGCATAGCTGTTTCTACCACATCGCCTAGCTTTCGTCCCCTAAACCTGTCCGCTACTCTCAAAGACACTGTCCCTTCACCAGTAAGGTTCAGTTGCCAGTCTTTTATTCATAGAATGGGAGAGGGTGCCATTTTGACCTTTGCCTCAGGCAGCAAAATATTGTGGGCCAAACCTATACCATATGTCAACTTTTCTTCCAGCTCTTTTTGAACAGTTGAGGACCAGCCTGTCCCTTCCAACAACCATATATAGGCTCCTCTGACAAAAAAAAGTTCCTCACGTGGGATAGGTGATGGGGAATGAGTTGAGTCCCAAACCCAGAAAGTTGCAAACATGTCCTTAAGCCAACTGAATAACTAATTTGTGGTTTTTTAAAAAAAAGAAAAGATTGGGAAATAAGAGAGTATATTGGTGTTCAATCAAACATAACATGCATCTGTAATTTGTTCCTTGCTACAAGAAGCAAAAGACAGGGAGGGAGATGTCAGATATTTGAAGTCAAGGACAATTCTATTTTGTTTCATCCAAAACTTATTCACACAGCAGGTGATGCTCTCATGCTTACAAAGCATGCCAAAACCCTATCTACAAAGTGTTATACTAAAAGCAGTGGCATGTAAATAATTTTGACATGATAAATCTCTCTTGAAGGCAGGTTCTGACCAAACAAACTGTATTTTATTCAATTATGTTTATACTAAAAATTCCAAAGACTCCTGCAGAATTAGTCAAAGTAGTTTAGTAGGCAAATTTGTGGTTAGCATTTCAGCAAATTAGTTTCTTTTTCCACATCCTTACCTGTGCGTGCCACGCTGTGCACTGACATTAATTTCTGGAACACTTAGATTGTAAAGCATGCAGGGTACTTTAAAATAAAATTAGCACTTTTCAGGCAATTGCCAAGTGTACATAGTTTTTAAGCAGCTATGGGATTCTCCATTCCCATCCTGCCCAGTGGTCTCATGTATAATAGACAACAGTAAGTTTTTATTCTCCCCCCCCAAAAAAAAAAAAACGGTTGTATAATATGGAAAGAAAGCAAATACATTCAAGCAAACAGAGCACAAATACTTTATAAAGATAAAGGAAGCTTATGGACAACACTATAACGTTTTGAAAAGTTTGCTGTAATTATAATTCCACTTCCTACATTTGTCAATTGGATAGTTAATACTTTAAAGAAACCCTCTCCTTGTTTGCCTGCAGGATGTGCAAGTTTCATTTCTTCAGAGGTTTGCCTGCCACAGAAATCCAGTCCCTGTGTTAGGTTGTGCTCTCTTCTGCCTAATAAGAAAGGAGTGTCATCAACATATTTCACAGGGGCATGCATATGGCTGCTAATGATTTGGTTATAACAGCAGGAATTGAAATGGCATCTGGGATGTGGTATTTGTTGACAAGGTTTTGGTTAAAGAGAGGATGGTCTGTGGTTTTCTGTCATCATGCCCCTCAGGCATTTATAGCATTATTAATTAATCTTCACAACCAACCTGTGAAGTTGGTTAGGCTGAGAGACAGAGATTGTGCTAGAGAGCTTCATGACTTGAGTGGGGATTTAAATCTGGGTCTTCCAGCTCCTATCCTGACACTCTATCCATTACATTAAACTACCTTGGCTCCTATATATTGACTGCTGTGATGGGTTTAAACATGAAATTTCTCATTAAAATAAAAATCCAAAAAAGTCACATTTCCAATAATTCTCTTAAAATGTGTTGATACATACAGACCAAACTCAAGGTTCCAAGAGGAAATCTGAGGTGCAGGAAAAGAAAAAGGCTTTACTTGTTCTTGACACCAAAGATGATCAATATCTTGTGAAGGCATCTAAAATGTCATGATGCAGATTGCACCTACGTATAAAAGCACACAAGACATAAAGGAAGCAGCTATCAGTGGCATAGATTATGCACCCCTCCTGCCTTCCAAAGTAGATCTCAGTGCTACTGAAATGTTGTATTTAGAAAAAGTAATGATTTGGCAGAGTCTCTACAACAAATCCTAGGTCTTAATTCTGTAAATTCAACCACGAATACTTTTAACTTTGGATGGATTATTCACATGCTTCGTTGTTAAGCATCCTGAGGGCTTTGATCCCAATTTGTAGGGTGAGAAAAGTGTAGCCTGAATGTTCACGTATCACATGAAATCCATTTCATAACACTACAGTGATTAAAGGATTACAGTGTTTTCTTGTAACTGATATTTTGGATGTGGGATGTGTTGCCAAAACTTTTTTTTTTTTACATATGCATCACTCTTTGTCCAACGTGAAAACTACCTCTATACATACAACAGACTCTGTATATCCTTTTCTGCCACATACATGGCAGTTTCTCCAAGGAATGCTGGAATGTTAGACAAATACTTCATTTCAATCCCAAAGGCTCCTGGATTGTCCAAAGAACCATTTCTAAACCTCTCCTGTATTGTCTATCTTGCAGAAGTTAAAAAAACCACCAGCATAGTACAACTGTAGCAATATGTGATTCGTCATATATAGAACTGGGAGGCCTCGAGCTACTGATTTCCCAAAGACCTTTTATCACAAAAATATGCCTGCCTTCCTGCCTGCCTTCTTTGGATTCAATATATCAGAAGTTAATGAGCATGTGAAAACAGGAACAACAAAAATCTGACATCTTAAGTAATAAAAACCTTGACCATGGCATGATCTTTTGTGGGCAAGAGTTCTTGCTGCAATAAAGTTATTAGTCTTTGCCACTTATTGATTACTAATGATCATAAATAACAATTCCATGGGCAATCCAGTAGCAACAGGTGTGATGAGGAAGAGCTGCAAAGCCACTCTGCTGACATAGACATCACTGCAGCTTACTTTAAGAGGGCTGAGGAGGGGCAAGATAGTAGTGAGTTCATCAAGGCAGAGCAGAAACATCAACAGAGTGGCCCTACTGTTGCATCCATGTGGCCCAGACCATGTCATTTCCCAGTCCTAACCCAGCCTCATTTGGGTGAAACTATTTCAATAAGGGAGAAATCAGAAGGTCCAGAGGTCTTCCTGGAACGTTTAGATGAGAATGAGATGCATTGCCTTCAAGAGAGAGCTCCAGAACCTGTATGCAGATTTTAAGAATCTCTCCTTGTTCCCACCTCGGCATACTTCTAGGAACATAAGAACTCACAGAATTATCCAATGATAGTTTTTGTAGGTGGTCAGGCTCTTTTGGGAGAAGGTGGCTCTTCAAACTGCTCCCAAATCATAAGCAGCTTGAAAGGTCATCAGCAGTGCTTTAAATTGGTTCAGGAAACAAATTAGAAGCCAGCGGAACCACTTCAATCAGGGAGTCACTGGACCAGTTGTAATTTCCAATAACTCATCAAAATACATCCCTACACAAGAGCACATTGCAGCAATCCAGATGTGATGTAAGCAAGGCATGTGTTACCATGGTCAAGTCTGCTATCTGCAAGAGCTAACATAGTTTGTGCACCAGCCAAAGATATGCAAAGGGACTCCTGTCCATAGCTAGTATCTACCCACCCAAGGTCAAAGTTGGATCCAGAAGAACTACAAGCCTATATTTTCAAGGGAATGTAATCCCATACATTACTGTTTGAACCCCTATTTCTGGACCAGCTTTAGTAGCCAGGAACACCTCTTTATTCACTTTGTTTGCCCAAATCCAGGTCATTTCAACCTCCCAGCATTGGTTTAGGATCTCTACAGCTTCCCTTTAATGAGTTGGCAAGCAGAAATTGAACTAGGTGTCTTCCATATACTGATTATATTGAACTCCCAAATCCCTTGATTATGTCTCTCAAAAAATTCCAGTAAACAACATAGGGAACAGAGACTGAACCCTCAGAACTCTCGGGCCAATGGCCAAAGCTTCAAAATGGAGTGCCTCTAGCGCCATCTTCTGGGACCATGCCAAGAAGGACTAGAGCCACCATAGCACCCATCCTCAACAACCAGTCCAGAAAGATACCATGGATAATGGTTCTTGACAGCCACCAAGTAGTCCAGCGTAGTCAACGGGGATACACTTCTCTTATCCTATTCCTGGCATAATCAGAAAGGTGACCAAGGCTGTTTCCATACCAAAATTGGGTCTAAGACCAGATGAAAATGGTCAAGACATTTAGATACTAGATCTGAAAGGCCGGCATGTGCTTTGCCTTCTGATGGAATATTACAAGATTGGGTGGAAATTCTCCAATATGATCAGATTAAGGGAGGGGTTTTCAACCACCACCTCTTTCAAATTTTTGGGGACCACAGCATTCCAGGAGGAGGCATTCACTATGCTACTACCCACTCAGACAAAGATCCTCCAGCAGCTCTTATTAGCTTAGATGGGTAAGAGCTGAGTGAATATGTTGTTAGAATTCCTGCTCCATGATTGCAGTCATGGGTTTGTTGTCTTTCAAATGATGGTATATGTTTTGACTCCACAGAGTGGGAAGTGACGGAGACAGGATGTTTGTGTTACTGTGTTCCGTGAAGTGGAACTATTGTCCTTTGTTCTTTCTCTTTGCTGTCTGATGCTAGAGAAAGAGGGAGCCATGTTGCAGTGCTCCGTGTATGTTTATATGTAAATAAAGTAGATTAGCCAAAATGCTGAGTTGCTGAGGTCTGTTACGCAAGCTGTGCAAACTCTGAGGATCCTTAAGTGTGCCGATGTCTGTTAGCATCAGTTGCTGTGATATTCGGGCAGAAGAAAGCTTCTGAAGCTCCCAAACGATCGACCAGGAGGGAGGGAACATGCCAGTCTCTTCCAGGGTCCTACTCGACTGTAGGACGAGCTCCTGACACATGTGACTGGCCTCATCTCACCTGGAAATCTGTTAATATCCTAAGGCTTCATAAATTGGAACATATTCAACATAACTGGACAAGGATACACCAAAAATATACCTGCTCTAGCTGCACCTAAGTCAGAACAGGTATGAGTGTTTATCTTCAAAAGTGGTCACAGTGAGCTACCAAGCAATCCTCCTCGAGGGCCAAGATGTAAACAGGAGCCTCGGACTCTGAAAAAAGGTAATGGTAACTAAAACATCCTAAATAGCCTGATCCTGTGCACATTTACTCAGCAGCATATTCAATCCACTTTTAGCTTCACTTCTTCCAGAAATATTTTATTAAGGCAAATCTCCAATTTCTACTTTTTCAGACAAAGCTTAATAGTTAAGCATTAAGAATGACAGACAGAATGTAAATATAATCAAATACATGTATACTGTATATCTGATGAATTTCAATAAGCTGCATTAAGTTACACTGGCCATTTTTGTCTACTTTATGCATTCTTCTTTGCTTCAAACAACAAATCTATGCCTTTTTAAAAAAGAAAGCAAGCATAGACTAGGAATCAGGCCTTCAAGTGCAAACGCTTTGCATCACAGTTGGAAATGGATGCAATAAAACAACTTCACTCAACACAATTAATAGCTGGAATACAAAGAATCAATTAAAAAAATTAAATGTGCATAAGAGCTTGTGTATACCCAATGGGGTGTCTCACTTTTTCCTGAGAGCATCACTTGTACTGTATTGGAGGATGCTTGTGATACAGCTCTGAATTTTAGCATACTTATCAATTATCATAGGGAACACTGCTGTTGGGAGAAGAAATTCAGAAGCCAAGATAGATGCAATTTCCTGCACCTCTGACAATATTACTTCTTGAGTCCCCTTAGTAGCAGAGCTTTTAAGGAAATCACACCAATATGCAATGCATAATATGCATTCAGCTGCAGATGGGAATATCTGTAGATGACTGTTGGTAGCAGATAACAGAATTAGATACAAAATTTATTTATTATGTTTATATAATATTCTTCTCCCTAAAGAGCTGAGGCTGGCTTTGAACCAGGAACTCTGGAATACAATTTTGTACAAAACTTGTTGCATGGTTGTCTGGCAGGTTATATTACTTAGGATACTAAATACAGTGGTACCTCGGGTTAAGTACTTAATTCGTTCTGGAGGTCCGTACTTAACCTGAAACTGTTCTTAACCTGAAGCACCACTTTAGCTAATGGGGCCTCCTGCTGCTGCTGCGCTGCCGGAGCACGATTTCTGTTCTCATTCTGAAGCAAAGTTCTTAACCTGAAGCACTATTTCTGGGTTAGTGGAGTCTGTAACCTGAAGCGTATGCAACCTGAAGCGTATGTAACCCGAGGTACCACTGTAATGTATAGCAAACAAGAGTTCAAAGTGCAGAATACAGCTTGGTATACAACATAAAGGGTCTTTTAAATGGTACCATTTTAAAACCTATGTAATAGCATCCTCAACAGCATACTAGGCTTTACATAGCTTCCAGATTATTCTCAGGAACTGGCATCGCCCTTGTTACTTCATTTGCGCATGAATAGTTTTTGTTTCCAGAGCAGGGGCTCAAAAGCTTCACAGCAGACATACAGTGGTACGTCTAGTTAAGAACTTAATTTGTTCCGGAGGTCCGTTCTTAACCTGAAACTGTTCTTAACCTGAGGTACCACTTTAGCTGCTGCCACGCGATTTCTGTTCTCATCCTGAGGTAAAGTTCTTAACCCAAGGTACTACTTCTGGGTTAGCGGAGTCTGTTACATGAAGCGTTTGTAACCCGTGGTACCACTGTATAAAATTTTTAAAATCCAATTTATGAGGATAATCCAATGGGCTTCTTAGCACTGAGCAGAATTTCCTGAAAATGTGCCAGCTGGTAACATAAACTCTGTTAATGAAGAAGGTGGTAGCAAGTCCATGTAAACCAGAGCAAGAAACTCTGGAGAAACAGATACTAACCCCCAGACACGGATCGATTCCCAAACATTCCACTGACTTGCCCAAAGTCGCTCCATATTGGTTGTAATTCTTGAACCTTTTCAACATATGGATTGCCTTGGTCACATAGACTCACTCTCCACATAAGCAACCACAAGCATCCTTGTGCGGAAGCTTCTCAGATCACGTAGATCCACGTGCTCAGTGGGTTTTCAAATTTTCTGGCACCTTAATGGAGCAGCTTATACCCACACAGAGAGACTGCTTTAAATGGTTCTGTGCAATGGCTCAAGGCTCCAATTCCGATTCTCCAACCCACGCTATATCATGCTGTTTGTACCACATTTTGGCCTCAAAGTAGGTAAGGAGGTATATTTGTTATTCAATAAACAAACCTTATTAATGATTATGATGATGCTAGAATAATGTCTGTAACATTTTCTTCCCCAAGGGAACATGAGCTTCCCTTTCTGGTTTAACTTTACAAATGGCAGCTTTTCAAAGTAGAATGACTATGAACTACAAAGGCTCTTGTTACTCTGCCCTGGCAGTGGCTTACTTCATCCATTTACTTTCTTCTCTGGCCTTACACGATCCCCTAAAACAAAGGAAGGAAGGCAAGTGCTCCTTCCCTCCTGCATGGCTGGCCTTTCTCTTTGTCCAAGAGGAAAAGTGACAGACCTAACCTACTTTTACTCTACAGCTTTTCCACATGGGGCATCAATTATAATATAGAATCTGTCCATTAAACACCAGCCTCTCTCTTTCAAAGGGGGGGGGGGATATCCACTTTAGAAATGTGTAAATTTGCACTGTGCCCATTTATATATTTTTTAAAAATAATTCTCAGCATCAGAAAGCATGTTAATTGTAGTAAAATGAACAATACTGAAGTTGTTTGAAGACAGAATTAAATTTAATGAAATTCACAAACAACCCCCTTTTAAGAAAGTAACAACATTTTTTGAACATTAAAGAGAAGCTCATTATATCAAGACAACTCCAATGTAAAAGGCAGCCCAACTTCAATCGCTGCATATCTGCATGTTAATGAACTTGCTGTGTGCAGCAGGGACTGAGCTGAGCGAGTATGGAGAAGACTGTCTTAAAGCACACAGTGCACTCTGAAAAGGGGGAAAAACACGCCACCTTTAATCAATAGAACACCTTTTCACTGGTACCTTAATAGCAACTGAAATGATTTCAAACGCAACACAAAAGGAAGATGATACTTAGTAAAGGTTTCTTTAAGACATAACATTTCTTGCACATTCCTTCAGCGTTCACATGCTGTCAGCATCACTGTGGCAAAGACTTTCAAGTTTCGGCAGACAGATACCGCCTAGTACAAAGTCTTTGTCATAATAATTTCATTGCAGTGCCCTGATCAAACATCTAGACAAATCTGAGACTGAAAAGTGAGAGCTAACCAGTGACCTTTGATTATAACCACCAGCACCAGTTTTAATAAAATGCCTCATTCATTGCTTTCTGCTGCCAACAAGGAAGGTGTGTTAGAGCCTCAGAAAAATGAAGTCAATATACCATTTACACCCATATAATGATTCCTATTATTCACAGCTGGACTTTGTGAATGTACCAAGTGAAACACAGAGATCTTAAAATAGCAAATAAAAAAACCATACAAACAGAATGTTCCACCTTGAAAATAAATACGGGTCTCAAATACAGTTGTCTCATTCTCTGGTTTGCCTGCTGCTGGCTTTCATGTCATGTAATAATCTTCCTTCCAAAACTTTACTTGCACACTGTTTGTATTTGTTACCACTTCTGCAGGTCTGCAGACAAGGGGGGGGGGAGGTGAGTTTTCAGGGTCATGAGACTCCTTTGATTAATGAACAGTACACTATTCAAACATACCATCTACTCAAAAGTTAGAGAGCTGTTTTCAGCTGGACTTCCTAACATCGTCATCACTGTTTTATGCTTTATTCTAAAAAATAGAAATAATAAGACTTTTGGGCTTTGGAAGCAATTTCAGGATAGTTTTCTGCCTTCTACGTACAAACAGCTGTTGTCAAGCACAATGCTCCAAGGAGATACAATTAGAGCCAGTCTCACATATTTGTTGGTTAGCATATCAGGCAAAGGAAGAGGAAAGCCGGCCTTAGCACATTTATTTCCCACTTGAAAAGGAAAAAAGTATTACGCAGGGTAATAAATATTCAAATGACTTTGCACCATCGAGCGACCATATCAAGCTAATGATCTGTAGTCTGGAGCCCTATATAAAATGAAGAAGCCTTCAGTCACCTAGAGGTGTTGCTGTAAACACGGTGGGGGGAATCGGCTCCTCTCAGTATGTGTGCGCACAACTCCACTTTATGTTGTTTTCAAGAAAGGGATATATTGCTGAGTAGTACAGCCAAAAAAGTTCTTGTCTTGTTTTGGTTTATGCTTTATTTTTTAAAAAAGAAGATGAAAGAAATGGTGGGAAGACATTCAGAGGCAAGAATAAAAAGACACATTTAAATTTTTTGTAGCATTTGTAATACTTAAAAAAAATAATCCAACAAAGTTAGGAGATTCAAGATCTCACTGACTGTTGAACTAATTGGAAGCAGGAAAGAGCTGCAGACGTCCTTTTGATGGGAATAGGCTGAGCTGGCTGAGCAGGAGTACTGGGCTACCAAAAGGCTATAGTTGGTATCTGCGGGCTTTTCCACATAATCAGCATTTACATTTAAAAAAGTGAGCTAGTTATTCTTTTGTTGTAAGCAATCTGCGTATCTTTCTTCAAAACTGAGCTACTTTTCTGAAAGCACTGCAACCATACAGTATTTTGTAACTGCAGAAGATGTGTATAGGAGAAGCGCTGGGAAAGGCACTTACAGTTACCACTATAATCTTCCCTACACCCAAAGTTTCTGCATCCCGCCAGAAACGTGTACATTGACACAGGGAATATCCAGCTGGTGACAAGACTCTTGGGCACTACACACAAGTAGTATATTTGTCGCTAGTGGAACTTAATACACAAGAGTCATACACCAGATGGATATTCCCTGCCATGCCAACTACTATCATTTTAAAAACCATTCTTTCAACTGCTTACTGTGGTACAGAGAAGCCCTAAACCAGGTGGCTGCTTCTATCAAAAGCAGATATTGGGGACCATAACCGCTTTGGTTACACTGGGTGCTGAGCCTCCAGGGAGCCACGACGGGTGTCAAAACCATGACATCCAATGGAATGTGAGAGGCAGGGAGGTGTCAGAATTTGGCGCTGCACACAGCACCGTTGAAATTTGAGGTGTCATGATTCACCACTGCTACTATTTTCCTTATCAGTAATGTCCCTGAGACCTCAGTGGACTGTATCCAAGGACTCAACTTGGAACTTTGTTCACATAGCACATTTTGCTTCATTCGGGGCTTCCAGGCTGAATTTCCAGACTAGATTTATGTCTTGGAAAAGTAGTTTGGTACAATTATCATCCCCATCTGACAAAGCAGGAGGAGAACGTTTATGGACCAGTATCTGTTTGACCAGTTTAACATTTAATTCCTTGCCCACATCTTGCAAATTGTCTCAAGGCCACAGCTTTCCATATCAAGAACAGGGAGTCAGAAATCACAAGCAGTAATTTAAGAATAACTTTGGCTGATAACAAAGTCATCCAGTTTTTGGTCTTCCAGCCAAAATCCTCAAGGTACCACAAAGTATTTAGAATGAAAAATATAACCAAACTTAGAACTATTAGATATACCCCCCCCCAAAAAAAACACACATTATTAAGTAGAACAAGAAATGTTCGCAAGATGTCCCATCAGCCACAAAGGATTCATTAAATCCTATAACTGTCTCCTGTTAAAGATGTGCCAGCCCCCTTCACACACGAACAAACAAATCCCACTGCAGGCAACCAAAGATAATCAACCACACCCTAGGCCACCCCAACTTCTCTCACCACCAAGGAAACATAACAAGCAAACAGAAAGAGAACTTTCCCAAGTGACGCTGACACAAAAAACCCATGCATACACTAAGTAAAGAACATAAGCTTTACAACCCCAACTGCTCTTCTGCTGCCTCCCCCCCTTTTATTCCCAGCCCTATAGGACGCAGGTGGCACTGTGGTCTAAACCACAGAGCCTAGGGTTTGCCGATCAGAAGGTCGGCGGTTCGAATCTCCACGACGGGATGAGCGCCCATTGCTCGGTCCCAGTTCCTGCCAACCTAGCAGTTCAAAAGCATGTCAAAGGGCAAGTAGATAAATAGATACCATTCTGGCGGGAGGGTAAACGGCATTTTCGTGCACTGCTCTGGTTCGCCAGAAGCGGCTTAGTCATGCTGGCCACATGACCCGGAAGTTGTAAGCCGGCTCCCTCGGCCAATAAAGCGAGATGAGCACCGCAACCCCAGAGTCATCCGCGACTGGACCTTATGGTCGCGGGTCCCTTTACCTTTACCTTTTATATTGGATATAAAACCAATGTCTCACAACAAATGTAACTGATCTGTAGAAAACACAACCTGAAGAAAGAGACAATGCATGTGTTTTTGTAAACGAGGAAATTTTTTAATAAAAATTATATTTTAAAAAAAGATGTGCCAGCCAGTTACTCACCCTTCCCAAACAAGAGTCATAACATCCATCCCACATGTGGTTTGGAAGATGCCACACACAGTGCACCTCAAATCCTCCTTGTTAATTTGGCATTTGCTGCTAAAATTCTAAATGGACTTGGTCCACTAACTAAAACAATTACAAATTGCCTAGTATTAGTGATATGGGGGGTGCGAAAGCATCCCCTAAAGGTATTGAAAATTTATGTGGTAATAAATAATCAGCAACTTTTGCAATGTTGTTTAGTTCAAGGTGATTAGTGTGCAATTAGCACTCTCTCTTGCCCTTGCTTTATATCTGAATTCAATTTAGAAAATACATTTCTAACTAAAGTACTACCAGACTGCCTGCCTAGATCACTGTAATATTGGCCTCCTTGACAAATCAAAACACTGCCTGGAGAGCTACCCAGGATTTACATTTCTACAGATTACACAGAAGCAAAGATAAATCCCACAGGACATCTTAAAATCAAACTGCAGCAGCTTATTCTGATTGGACGAGTTCAGATGTTTCTGGAAGACACAACCTTTTCATTCTATTCCTGCTGCTCAGCTCTCTTAAACTTCTCTACTTGAAGACTATAGCGCAGTGTAACATTATGACAGCACCCACAGCCATACCTCCAAAAGAGAAAAAAATGCAAGGAGTTGTGTTGACCCTAGATATAGACCACACACACACACACAAAGCTGCAGTACACATAATACCCAATTTATTGTAGTGAACAATACAGCCACGACACACGCTGTAAATCCCCAAATGTTTTACTTCACTCTTCCATTGTCTCCCAAGACAATGTAAACAACAACAATTTGAAACAGTATGCAGTTTCCTGGAAGTACCAGTAAGTGTTACTATTTAAACTGGTAGTATGAAGAAACTCCATCGATGAAAAGTAGTACAGTATCTAACATTTGCTCAATTTTCTCTCTCTCTCTCTCTCTCTCTCTCTCTCTCTCTCTCTCTCTCTGATTTCATTTGTGACAAACAAACCTGAAAGCTTCATTTACCAGAGCACGGAGATCAGTAACCTACAGATGAAGCCTGAAATAAATGGCTGGAGTTAAGCTCCTCAGCATTCCCTCTCCACTCTAGACCACTGCTTGAATGCCTCTGAGGGCCCCTCTCTGTGCTATCTCTTTCTGTCTCTTTCCCTTCAAGCCCATGGTGTGATTGGGGAAGGTTGAAAGAGTAGGGCATAATCAATCTGGTGCCCTCCAGATGTGTTGGACTACATCAGCCCCATCATGAATGATGAAATTTATAGTCAAGAACATCTGAAGGGCACCAGATTGGGTAAGGCTGCTTTACATTATGCACTTTTTTAATTTAAAAAACAAACAATTTTTATTGTTTTTTAAACAAATAAAAATACAATAACTATCAAACACTTCTCCAGCATTCAACATTAATTGCCATCAGTCTTGTGATCTCTTTCAATTTGTTTTCCAAGCACTCAGTTTGAGTCAAAACCCGATGTCACACGTGCCTGCTATTTTCAGCATGCAACTTATTTTAACAACACATGTTAATCATTGAAATACATAACAGACCTTTAGGCCAGACTACATAAAACAGTGAATCTGTCATATAACAGTGAATGTTCTCTATTTTCAACTCCATTCACAATTTAATGAAATTAATGTATTTCTTTAGTTACTTTCATCACAACTTTAAAAGGTAAGGCTCTATCCCAAAATAAACCCCTCATACATCAATATTTGAAAGGACATTTTTATTCAACCAAAGATGGTTTGACCTTTTTGTCTGAAGAAATATTTATGTCTTGTATTCCAGCATGATACATGTCAATGCTGGTTTATTCTTCCAGTAAGCATCATGATTTACCGTATAACATTTATTGCCACTCCTCAAAGTACACATTAATTAGCATTGTAAAGTTAACTCTGATAAAAACCACTAACACTTCAATCCCACCCATGTCTACTAAGAAGTAATTCCTATGGAATTCAGTGACACTTGTGAAGAAAGAAGGCCCATTCTTATAGCACTGCTTTGCAAAGTAGACCACCCTTTTTGCCTATAGCTCCCAGGGGAACAGGAATTCTGGGGCTCTGGGGCTCTTTGGCCAACTCTTAAACATGGGCCCCATGATAGCATCTAGTTATTTTAATCATTCCCCTTGCTTTTCCCTGCCAAGATCCCTATCCGTTTTCAAGGGGAGAAGAGCCTGCACCTGACTCCCTGTCTCTCCCAGAGATCTAAGCAGCCTGCTTTCCTCTGTCAACCCTCATTCTATAGCTTTGTAGCATAAACCAAGGGTCTTAGGCTCATGGGAAGATTTTCTTCAACCCTGTGAGTTGGCAGTAAAGCCAATTTGTTAAATATATAACATTTCTTAGGGATGAAAAGCTCAAGAGAGAGAACAAAGGGACAAAACAGACTTCAGTGGTACCTCAGGTTAAGAACTTTATTCATTCCGGAGGTACGTTTTTAACCTGAAACTGTTCTTAACCTGAAGCACCACTTAACTAATGGGGCCTCCTGCTGCTGCCGCACTGCCGCCACGCAATTTCTGTTCTCATCCTGAAGCAAAGTTCTTAACCTGAGGTACTATTTCTGGGTTAGCAGAGTCTGTAACCTGAAGCGTCTGTAACCTGAAGCGTCCGTAACCCGAGGTTCCACTGTATTGAAACAAGAGTTTGAAAATAAAAGGAGCTCTTACATCTCAACATGGGCATAGCCAGGATTTTTGTTAGGGGGAGCAGGCCCCCAGTTAGCTATGTATTTTTATTGAATTTTATTAATGGGGGGCAGCTGCCCCTCCCTGCCCCCCGGCTATACCCATGCATCTCCAATCTAGCTTATCCTGAACCAGTTAGTTACAGACACGCTGGTCTCCTGATGAGTAACACCATCTGCCCAAAGGTCATTTGCAGGGCCTTCTGATGGTTGGAGAGGGATGGAATGTGAAGGACCTGGTGTGAGAGACTGCAAGACCCTATCCCATCTTAAGGGCTTAAATGACAGCGGACATTTGTCCAACAGTAAGCTCATGTCACTTTCATTAGAAAACCAATGTGGTCCTTTTAACACTGCACTTACTCCCAGGTAAGTGGGGTTAGGATTGCAGCCTAAATTCTGAATTAGTGATAACGGGCTCCTCAGTCCCCGGTGGCTTTTATTTCCCACAGCTCATCACAAAATTGGGTTCGGATTGAACAGTTTTTCAGGGATCCCTGATTGAAATAAATGAAAGTAAGGAATTTCAATTCAAGCCAAAAGTAAAATCTTAGGGATGGAACAGCTATCAACAATGCATTCCTTCCAGAGTACCGTGTAAAATTTGCCAACACAATTTATATTTCTGCATGGAATTCTTTGCTTTTGTCTTGTAACAGACTAATCAGATTTGATGGAGTGACACAAAGACAGCAATATTGTTGGCTTTTGTTTCATAACTAATTTGTGAACTGCCTTTTTTTGGTGTACAAACCACATAGTTGAGCATTAGCCCCAAGTTAAGCGGTAATATGATCCATTTAGTGGCACACTTATCGAGTCAGTTCTGCTGCTGTTTATTTAAATGGAAACTGAAAGATTAGCTAGCCAGCAAACACCAGGCATTCCACACAGGAAATTGAAAGGACTCTAGGTCCCCCCTCTAATGAGAGAACTTTTGACAAGGTCTCCTAAACAGTTTCCTGTTCTGAAGAATAATCATCGTAAGCATCCAGAAGAAAAAGACACCCTACAAAATATACACATATTAGAAAAGCCAAAATATATTTAAATGATTGGCACTCTGTTAATTCCCAAGTGCTTCTATTAATGTTACTGCCTCCAGGATGTACTTTTCCTGTGGTTATGGTCTTCATTAATAATTGCCACTGCCCTTGTAAAAAGATTAACTCCTTAAAACAAAAAGAGCTTTCAAGGTGGAGGGGGGACACAGTAGTAACTATCAACAGTCAATAGAAAACTACAACTATTAGTAGCCATTGAACTAAAAATCTCCTCCAAAATGACATTAAACAGCATGAGTTGCATTTCTTAAGCATTAGTGCACCAATGCCTCTTGGACCATTTTGCACACCAAAGCGTATGGTACATGCTGGACTATTTATTAAGTTTGAAAATATTAGCTAACAAACATTTACCACAGACTCAGAGCCCTGTGTTCAATATTTCAAAGCAACGTAATTTTCTATGGTGGGATCAGTGAAGTTGGTTGCCATTATATTAATAAACTAAATTTCACCAGCTGTAATATTCACATAAACGAACAATTCTGATAACCAAGTAGACTCTGTTCCTTAAAAAAAAAAGTTGACCATTGCTCTAATTAGTGTTTTATATGGATATAAGCAGTCACAGTAATTGGCAATCATTTTTGTAAAAGAAGAGATCAAAATAACTCTGAGACTGCATTCACAGACTATATCTTGTAACTTCTACATCTCAATTTGGTTATGTAAAAAAGAAATGTGATTTGAGGATGTAAAACTAAGTGGTTCAAGTTTAAGTTTTCTACTTTTGCCACCTGCCAGGGAATATCCCCAGGGAATGCTGCCACAATCCCTGATTCTTCACACCCTAGGACAAGTGATATTTTCCATTTCTGTTCCATTCTGTTTAGCCAGACATGCTGACTTTGATTTGAGCTAGATGCATTATGCATTGAGTGGTGGGGAAAATAAAGGTAGGCAGACAGGCAGGCAGGTATATGGTGAAGCTTTTGGCATAGTGGCAGCTAAGCAATATTGCACCACACACTAGCCTTATTGCAATCAGGGGATGGGGGGAGGAGTCAGGAATTATTTTCTTCTTCCAAGTCCAAACAAAAGACATCTCTTTTTTTTCTGTGCTCACACTTTCTGTACCATGCACCCTTAAAGTATTTAACAGTGGAACAGCATTTCAGAACCTGAAGCTGAAAGCTGTTCTTGAAGTAGGCAGCCCAGAGCAGAAACAGATTGTTTAGGCAACAATCTTAACCCGGCCTACCTTGAAGAAAGTTCCATTTAATTCAACAATACTTACTTATGAGTCAACATGGTTAGGGTTAAAGTCCTGTTACCTACCTAAAATACACTTCTTCTTTTACATTAGTAAGCTGTGCAACACGAGCCATTGTATTTATACATGGAGAAGCTATCCAATATTTATGCTACTACTGTACCTCCTCTCATAGTTAATGGTTCTTGCTTCACACTTGATGCTATAACAATTATATCAGTGCTTATCCAAAACTACTATTGTCTTTGTTTTTTTCATTTTGACAAAATTTATATTCTACACAGCAATGGATAAACCTATGTTTCTTGGTTATCTGAATCATGTTACCAGCAGCTTGATCCTATGCATGGCATGTATTCAGTGGGGGTTGTTAGTAGCTGCATTTTGGAATCCAGCCTCAGAAGATTTTTCTGATGATGCCTTGCTTCTGATTAATCCGGAGTCCCTCATATTAGTTTTTCTGGAAAAAACATATTGTCTGCTGCACCTTTCATTTTAAAGATGATTCCCTCACTTGATACTACATGGAATGAGTGCCTTGTTAGCATAGTCTAAACAGCCAAATGTAGTTTCTCAAATTAATGTTGATATTTCCAGCTGCAAAGCCCTACTTCCAACAGTACAATAGCAATTTTGTTGGTGCTGAAAGACTGATTTCATCATTTAAGAATCTAAGGAAACACTTAAAGATGCTAGACTAGAGCTTGAGACTGATATTCTTCTTTTTGTCCAAAAGAACTACACAAGGATATCAGGAGTTCTTGTTGTCTTACATTTAGGGTAGCAAGTAAGAATGTGAAGTGACAATGGGCAAAATTGTCATATTTCACTGGACTCTGGTTATGAAATGCTACAAGCTATTATAAGTAACTGTAGAGAGAAAGTGGGGGGGGGGGAATGGGCCCCAAAACTTTACTCCATTTAACAATCTCTTCCATGATTGTAACTCTCCTTTTGTAAATGTAAGTGCCTTCCCATTCACAGAATGACAAGTTAGGATCCAAGCCATAGATATGAATTTGCTTCCTTTCAGCTTTAATAATGAATAATTTCCTCCATTTAAGTGAATTGGTTATTAGCAAGAGATTAAAATCCTGTCCTAAAACAAGTTATATTATTGCTTATTCCAACTCTACAGTTATGTGATTCTATGACTTAATTTACAGCCAATAACAAAGGCTAGAATTCCATGCGTACTTATGTAGGAATAAATCCCATTGATTATAATATGCCAACATGTAGAGCACAGCAATGTTAGTAAGTTAATTTGTTTAGACCGTTGGTTGAAACAAACTTTGCAAACTTGTGCAAAGTTTACAAACAAAATATATTCAAGGTTGACAGCCAGACACACTGATTCATTTTGTGTCAGGAGGCCTTATGCTATGCCTTATAGTTGTAATTTGTTGCCAAGCTGAAGTATGAAAAGAAACCATTTCCCTATTTACAGCATGGCTTATGGACAGGAATGGTGGGTGCTGGATCCCAGCAAAATCTGGAGGACCACCCAGGATAGCTGCCCCAATTTACAGGTAACATTTTGTTTACCTTTAAAGCCAGTGTAACTCCTTATCCAGTCTATATGCTGCTCATTCTAATAAATTAATAGTCTAATGATCTGCATTAATTCATAACTAATGCTACCACAACAAGTATTTATCATGTCATTAAAGATTATTTCTATGAAGCAGCTTCTGTTACAATATCTTTCTAGGAAGAGAGGACAGCTGTACAAGCGTTTTAAAAAGCTAACATATCCTAACAAATTACAACTATCCAGCACATGGACAAATAGGTCAGGGCCAAATTATCATTCCTCTCAACTTTTCTTAACCACCAGTTATATCTTATTTGTGGTTTCCCAGCTCATATTAAATCCAATCATATATATTTAATCCCATCCTTAAAAATTTCAGTAGACAGCTTGAGTGCTAACCCCGCAACTGGCCTGTCAGAAAATCTTTGATGTCATAGCATAATGCCTCCTGAAAGAACAGCAGTAATACTTAATGTAACATGAAACCAAGGCCCTGCAGTGGGCTTGTCTCCTGTCAGGAACAAACAGTTTCACTGTTGTGCCCCAGAAGTGACAAGGATTGAGACCTAGCAGGGCTGTACCTTCCTGACTTTTCCATGAGACCTGGCACTAGAGTCACTAGAGAGAAGATTCAATATTGTCACTGCAAATACGCCAGCTGCAACTTTGGGAGGGGGAGGGGGGCCAGATTGAATCACTCCACATTACACAGTCTGAGAATATTAAGCAGATTTTCACACATTATTAATAATTTTAATAGCATACCTAACTCTAAGAGCAGTTCCCAAGAATTCAGTCACATTTATTTGGAAAGTCTTTCTAAGGAAGGGCGTTTCAGATTGTGGTTTAACTTAAATAATTTTCTTCAGTCTGACACAAGCTATATAGAGATCTCAGAACAACAGGAAATGATGCTCTTATTGATGTTACTGATACTGATACTGATACTGATAATCATTTAGAACAGGGTTAGAACACTGTGGGCCTCCAAATGTTGGACTTCACCTCCTATCAGCCCCATCCAGCAAGCCTGGCTCAGGTCAGAGATAATGCAAGTCTGGAGCAACATCTGCAGGGCCATAGCTTCCCTACCCCAATTTGGATTATAGCTACATTATGTACAATATACAACCTGCTTGTTTATAACCATCTCTCTCATCTGCCAAATACCAGAGTAATAAACCTAAACAAAAGCGAATGCAATATCGGAAACATTCATCAGATTTGAACCACCCTGATATCTATGGATGAAGGGTGATATCCATATTTAATAAATAAAATAAAAATAAAAGGAGCACAGCATTTTTACATGGGTTCGACTCTGAACAGACTCTTGTAGTGCACTTATTTCCAGAAAGAAATATTTCATTTTTTTAATACATTTTCATGTCTGTTTTCAAAAACCAGGCACTCCCCAAAATGGCTCTGTTACAAAACTATAAACAATCATTAAAACCACAATGAATTTAAAAGTTTCTAAAAGACAGAAACTAAAAAAAGGAGCATCAAACATCAAGCCATCAGTATCACATCACAAAATGTCCATACGCTAAAAGAATTTGAAACAAGAGCAAGACTAAATAAGGCACCCAACTTTCCTAGATGAAGGCAAATAAAAGATTTTGTTTTAGCACCCAAAAGTAAACAGGGAGTTTTATAGAAGGGGTCATGATCAAAATGAGAACTGTCTTATGTTCTCATTTGTATCTATTGCTGGGTCTGCAAGCAGGGCCTCCTTGGCCAAACTCAAGATGCAGAAGCACTCCTATGTTGCAAGTGAGCCATCAAATAATTTGTCCCAAACTGTTTAGGGGTTTAAAGGTCAAAACCAGCACTTCAAATTGAGCTGAGAAGCAAATAGGCTGGCAGTGCAGCCAATATTTATTATTGGAGTGATATGCTCCCACAAGTATTTGGGGAGCTGTATCCTGTACTAGCTGAAGCTTCCAAGCCTCCTTCAAAGACAGCCTCATGTAGAGCAAATTACAACCATCAAGTCTGGATGTAACTTAACAGCATAAGTAACTTAGGCAAGGATTGCAGCTGGCATAGAAGAGTTCATCTCTATTCAAAACATTTGAAGACTCACATGTAACTAGTTTAGGTCATGAAAAATTAGGTTGCTAAATTTATTTGCTTTCTTCAAAAGCCAGTATGTCATTCCAAATACAGCTTGAATTAAACCGTGTTGATTTGGAGCAAAAAAAAAGTAATTTTTAAAGTTTCCAAAATCTAGCCTCTGACCAATTTGCATTCATCAAGCATAGTGGGTGGTATCCAACACTTTCTGCCCACTGATAGAGGGAATATGTCAACAAAACTGTGAGGGGAGCATTTTTTGTCATTTCTTCTCCACCATACAGCCCCCAGCTTCCCCTCCATCTGTTTCGGGGAGTCCCCTGGCCCTCCTGAACATCTTAGGGGGTGCACTTAGAAGGGGAATCACTTAAAACAACAACATACACACCAATCTGATGAAGAAATCCTTCTGCAGTGGATGGACACCACTGGATAACCCAGTGTGTTTTGCATCTGATGAAAGTGGATTGTACCACAATAGCTTATGCTATAAATACATTTATTAGCCTTTAAGGTGCTACAATACTGCAACAGAGTAACACAGCTCACAGCTGTCTCTCCAGAAACTGTTAGTTTCATTTTTAATCTTTGGATATTAATATGCAAGCTTTAGTAAACGTCCTAGCATACCAAAAATATAAACTACTCACAATTGTGTCAAAAACAGTAAATTAAACCAAGGGTCAAGAGATAAGGATTTATGTACTGCCTAGTAAAAGTTTCCTGATTCCAGCAGCCACTTTCCTTAGACAAGGAGGCATGAAGTTGAAGTTACATTTAACCTGGGGCTTAGGACAGACAACCTAACAAGAAAGTTATATGGAGGTAAGAAGGAGTGGATAGTTTCCCTGTAAGAAAGGAGATTGGTGAGTTAAGAAAAGGTCTCCGTAAGATGGAGTAGGATATATACTAACAGAAGTCCAGAAAGGGAAGTAAATTTGATTCTGTAACGGTTGCAAGTACCAGACCTGCTGATACAAATCTCTCTGGAGAACTCCATAACCATAATAAGCATCCACCAAAGATTGAAAGACAATTTTGTGATGTTTATTGAAGCAACAAATGTTTGCTCAGGTAGAATCTCAACAAATGTATCCCACAAGAGAACCTGCCCACAAGATGGCTAAAAGACCAGATCCAATGTTGTTATCACTGATGTGTTCTATGGGATGTTAATGTCCCCCCACTCTATTTTATAACGTTTGTTTGTATGTATACGGTATTCAATGCAGGTTGCTTAGAAACCTGTTAGGAGACAGTAAGTTGTATTAAATACATAACACTTCGCTACTGCCCACTAATGCTGCACTACAGAGCTGTCAGTCTCCACCTCTAGGCTTCCCATTCAGACACAATACTGTCCTTATTTTCATGTGTGGCAGGGATAGGAAACCTGCAGCCCATGGATGTTGTTGGAGACTCTGCCTCCCACCAGCCATACTGTCTGGGGCTAATGGAGTTGGGAGTCCACCATCACTTACAGGGCCATAGGTGTCCCATCCCTGATATATGAAATGTTGTAATTGTAATATAGCCTTAACCTGTGGTTTCCTCATTTAGTCCACAACTGATCATCTGGAGAGATGACCTTTGCAGAGTGAGACAGGCAGTGTGTGACTTTGCTTCTGCTTCTTGATCTCTCTTTGGCTTTTGATACCATTGACCATGGTACCCCTCTTGGATTGGCTCCAAGGAATGGGAACTAGGAGCACTGCATCACAGTGGCTGCAGTTCTACCTCTGAGACAGTGTCCAGAGAGAAGCATTGGGAGGATGCTTTTCAGTGTCATGATGGTTCTGCCATCTTAGCTCAAATGCTATTTAATATCTGTATGAAGCCACTGGGGGTGATAATTAGGAGTCTTTGGTCAAGCTGCCATTGTATCCTGATAACACTAGCAGCTCAACATCTGAACTGGTGGAGGGCACGTAAGCCCTGGACTGGTGCCTGGATGCAATGGTGAGATGGATGAGGAAAAAACAAGCTGAGCTTCAACCCTGGCAAGGAAGAGGCAATGTGAGTGAGTGTTTCCTGTGTCACTGTTCAATTGCCTACCCTGGATAAGGTTGCACTCCCACTGTTTATAGAAAGCCTTTAACCAGTTTACTTGTGAGATCACCTTAGCCCTCGTAAGCTCACTCAATCACTTCCATCTGCAGACATCGCACTGTTACAGGGATGCATTCATACTGGCAATTTATCAATGAGCCTGTCTTTACTACAATAGGGTTGGCCAATGACCAGCAGCAGTCAGATATTAGGAGATCCAGTAGAAATTTAAAGCTGCTTCTGAGGGAAGACTTGACAAAGACAGTGAATAAAGTGAATGAGGTCCAGTTATCGCTGGTATCTTAAGGCTGCATGTGGACTGCAGCTCATGTGGCTGAATGTTCCACAATGCACACACACACAAAAACAACCTCCCTGCACATAGCAATCTAGCAGTAAAACAGCGTAGTAAACTATCAAAACTTCTGCCTGACATGCCAGTTTTCTATGTGGAATTTCTTTCTTTCTTTCTTTTTCTTTCTTTCTTTCTCCTTCTTTTTAAATGTTATTATTTTTTGTATGGAAGCATATTCAGTCCCAAAAGCCTCTGCCTGTGATCTGAAGTGCTACAGCCTAGATAGATACATGTGGACAACCTCAGTAAGGACTAGATCCACATCTGTCCACCTAAGCAGAAGCAGCTGGATAGTGTCATTTTCCAAAGCAGTAAGCTCTGTTTCCTTACTCAATGCAAGTTAATATGGGACGTTCCGTGTGTGTGTGTGGCAGAGGAAATAGGAATGGCAGTGGTTTATTCTCCATTCAAGTGGCAAGGCAAATATTATAGAAGTAGGACTGGGGATGATGAAGCGGGAACCAACTCTAGCATTTTGAAAAGGTCTCTGTACCTCAAATATTGAGTATTAATATAAAGACATCAAGAGGTGGGAAGAAAGAAGCAGGTCCCAAAAACAAAACAGTAGAATTATGAATAAAACCTTTATCTTCCTGTGTTTCTGGTCACTTGACCGTTCTCCTTCCTACTGAAACTAGTTATATCCAGCAATACCTGCATAGGCATACCTCATTTTCTATAAACAAAGGCACAATGAGCCACATTCCAAGCATATTTTAACAGCACACTTAAGCAATAACTATGCAACCAGAGACATATCTACTGCAACATACCCCACCCGGCTCCAATCTGCTGACAAATCAAGACCTGAAAGACTTATAGAACAATCCTGTGCATGTTTACTTAGAAGTAAATTGCATTGTTTTTAGCATAACTTACTCCAAGTTAAAGTGTGCATCCTAAAACGCCTAACAAGCCTGCCATTAAAGCTGTAGGGGGGGGGGGGATGAGTAAAAGTAAAAAGTGAAATTTCCATCGATATACACTCAGACCTTTGAGGAACTTAGCACAGGCTAGCAAGTGGATTAAGTATGTGCTAAAAGCTTTATGGACCTGAGCAATGCAAACCACTCACACTCTTGCAGGCAACAGAGCAAGAGTGTGTTCAGAATCAAGCTCCAAATTTTACCAACTGTTTACTTGCTTAATTTAAAATTTGCTACCCCACCAATCAGTCTGAAGGGCCTTTAAAGTGGCTTATGAAATAATATTGAGCACAATTTCTGTAAAACAATAAAATATAAAACAGAAACAAGAAAGACACAGAACAAGATAGATTAAAACTGTTGTTCTGTATTGTTTTTATTTCCCTGTTTTCAGCTGGTTATGTCATGTTGCTGTTGTTGTTATGGTGATTTTAAGTGTCTTTGTTGTATTTGTAATTCTTCCCTATTTTTACTGTATGTGTAAATCCTTTGCTAGCAAGATTTAACTTTTTGGTAAAGAGGGAAATAAATGATTTAAATATATACATGGTAAATTTAAAAAATGCACTATAAGTCTACGAACAGCAGTGAAAATATCTGTCCAGTATAAAAACAGCTACTAGCTTGACTATTCCAAAATGCCTGGTGGGAAATAAAGTTTTTCACTAATTTTATAAATACTGCAATAGACCACGCTTGGCAACAATGTTTTGGGGCACGGGGACACATTTGGAAATCTAAGGAACAATCAGGGGCCAAGATACCCAAACCACAGAAGAAAAACAGGTGGTGTTCAGAGCCCATCCACCCGCAAACAAGCAAGCCACCTGCACGGTACCCCAAAACAAATAAACAGCAACAACAAAAACCAGGCAATATCCATGTCAACATACAAAAAGAAGCAGACAACACACCGAATAGAAAAGCAAGCAAAGGATTCACGCATAAGACCCTCATTCTGGGGAAGAGGGTGGGTTGTATGGATACCTGTGATTTCCTTTTTAGCCAGCTCCCTGTAACATTACTTCTTGCAGTGAGGGAACCTAGAAGGCCCTAGGAGCTGGATCTTGGTGTCCGGGTGAATGACGGGGTGGAGATATTCCTTCAGGTTTACATGACTGAGGCTGTTTAGGGCTTTTAAGTTAGCACCAACACTTTGAATTGTGCTTGGAAACGTATTGGGAGCCAATGTAGATCCTTTAGGACCGGTGTTATATGGTCCCAGTGGCCGCTCCCAGTCACCAGTCCAGCTGCTTGCATTCTGATTTTGTGGTGTTTCCACATCACCTTCAAAGGCAGACCCGCATAGAGCGCATTGCAGTAGTTTAATAGTCCATCTAGCTCAGTACTGTCTGAAAGATTTTAAACTGGGAGTCTTGGCAGCACTACCTGGAGATGTCTGGGGTTGAACCTGGGACCTTCCTGCATACAAGGCAGATACTCTACCAATGAGCTATGGCCCTTTCCTGCACTTTATCTTCTAATCAAGGAAGAAGACTTAATCATCCAATCAGAACAGGAGCTAAGGCTGCAGGCAAAGTCTGGCAGCCTACATCCCATAGCATGGTGGGCTGGATGTGACTCACTGGCTGCAAGGTAACAATCCTGAGCCCCCAAAAATTGAGAAGATTAATATTTACTTCAACTTTTCAAAAGCAACTCCTCTTTTGACACCTGTTTTCAATATATGGACTGGATACACTGTTTTGATTTTACTTGGATTAGCCAGTGCTGCAGGAGAGGCACAAAACATGTGCATCTCCTATTGCAGCTGTTTCTCTCATTGTTTGCTGGCAACTAGAGGCATCCAGTATGTTCCCAACATCCTTATCCTGAGGACAGTCTCAATTTACTGCAGCCTCCGATTAAATGCTACTGCCTACCCCTCCCACTTCGAAATAAGTAATATTTAAACTTTGGTTTCTGTTTGGTCTTGCATAGGTACCTATGCTACTTTGCAACAACATATATTTGCATGTTAATTTCTCTCCATAACATAATTCAGCTCCATGCATGTCTACCAGGCAACCGCTGCCTTTGCCTCCACCACATTTGGTATCAGCTCCCTTCTATCTCTATCTGCTTTATATTTCACCCCAAAGTTGCTAGACCAGTTTGAACTTTGCTTGTTTTTTGTTGTTGTTGTTATTCTTCAATAAATTGTACACTTATTTTAAGCACTGGTTTCTTGTCTGGTTCCTTGCCCCACAGTGTGCAGTGACTGAGCTAAAGAGCTAATTGTGTTCCTGTCTCCAACAATATGTAGATGAGGACATATAGGGTTGAGTGATTGAGTGAAAACAGTTCAAAAAAAGAGGAACTCTTTTGAGCGATACCTACAGAAACAATCAGTGTTGTTGGCATTTCAGTAAATATAGCCACAGACTGAGGATTAGCGTGTTTGATAAAAATTATCACTACCCTGTAGCTTCTGTCCCGCTTTCCTCTCTTTTTAAACAAGTCCATCTCTTATTTTTTCTAAGTTCTCATTTGTTCTGGCTTCAGATGCCTGCTCCCTTGTTCTACTCACAATTTCAAAAAAAGAAAAGGAAAGAAAAATAGCATTAATTGGATGTGTCAAAGAGAGCAAAGTGTTATTTCCTGGAGCACTGTTTAAGGCTGCAATCCTATACCCACCTACCTGGGTATAAGCCAAATTGAACCAAGTGAGACGAAGTTTTAAATATGTATAGGATTTTGCTGCATTTTTTTAGAACAGCGGCTTGGAATTCAGTGAAAAAGCACAGAACTGTCTAGAGATATATGCATTTTCTGTTCACTGGGAAGATATACCATAAATCATAACCAGCACTAATGAGTAATGAAGAATGCAAGTTACATTTTGCTATTCCCCACACATTTTTTTGGTTTTGTTGGTTCATAAACTATTAACTATTAACACCTTTTGCTTTGAATACATAACATCCTTAACATTCTCTATATAACCCCCTTGCTATATTCCTACCTCTCTCTCTCTCTCAAAAAAAAAGACAAGTAGGGAAGGAAAAGGTGAATCATAGTCAACCCAAATTTATACCAGTCATTTGGAATAGGCATATTACATTGAGCAGAAATTGTTTAGCTCCATATAAAATGACTGATCCAATCCACAGAGCCCAATTTTACACAAGCGCCGCAGGTTTGTACCATAATTAAGAAGTACACTAGTGACTTCATGCTTACGGCTGCAACTATGGCAACTTTTCTCTTTGATGTTAAAAATGTGCAGCATTGTCCCTCCGCACCTTCTTCTTCCTAATTCTTTTACAAAGAGGGAAGGAAGAGAAGTAGAAGCATTCGTTTGTCTCTCCCTTCATTCTTTTTTCTCATAGTCTTCCATACAATAATATTAAAACAGCATGCTCTTTGTCATGTACTGCAAAATGTACAAAATCATTCTGGTTCCTTCTGAAACTAGAACGGAGAAAAGAAGGGAAACACACTCAGTAGCTCAATACAACTATCAAAATTATAGATTTGAGTGGGATCAAAGTTTTACCAAAGTCTGTATACTGAAAAAAACTTAGTAAGAGAATTTAAACTATTTAACAATCTACATTTTAAAGTAGCAAGCCTAAGTTTAAAATCGAAATATTTATCCTTAGTACTACACACTAATGCAAATAAGAAGGAAAAAATGTATTCATGTAAATTAGCCTGTTTGCATGCATGAATGCCTTTTTCGACTACAGGCTGTTGCAGCTTGTGGCCTGTTGTAGGAATCACTTTTATCATTGGCAATAAACACTGTATGCACTTTTGGCACAAAAGAAAATGGCGAAAGGAAAACCCTAGACCTCTGTCCAATTACCTGGATATGTTCATACAACTCTTTCCACAGAGCACAAAAAAACAAACAAAGATCAGTTCATTTATTCTATGATTCTATGGCCCATTTGCTTTTTGTAGGATAGAACTTTATGGACTCAGTGTTATCCCAAATGCATGCATGAAATCTGAGTTGCTGTCTCACAACTATACTGAATAATAAAACAAGAATCCAAAGAGGTCCTTAGGTACATGCAAGTGGTGGTCAAGTAATTCCTGTTTTCAGCTGCTAACCTGCCACTTCTTGCGTTGCTTTGAAGACCACTCCCAAAGTCCCCTGAGTAGCTTTCAGTACAGTAGGCTGTGCTGCCTTTGGAAGGGGGGAGGGGGGGACATCAGAAACATCAGTCCAAATGGGGCTTATTGGATCCCGACAGACCTCAAGAAGGTGGAAGGAAAATTAGAAGCCTTATGGTTCCAACAATTTCAGTGTTCCAAAGGGACAAAAAAAACCCCCAAACTTTAATGTGAAGAATTAAGACTAAATACAAGTCTCAACTGAATTGTAATAGAATAAAATAATCACAACTGAATTGTAACAGAATAGCTTGCTAAAGAAAGCTAAGTAACAAAGACCTGTGATAAACAGTTTATTTATTGTCTGATGCAGTATAAGTGTTCACAAAAAAACCTTAAGGAATATCTAAGGCAATCTGCGTTATTTTAATAGCATCCAACATTCCAGAAATAAGCACCCAACATTCCAGGAATAAGTTTAAAGCTTCAAATGCTGTTTATCTACTGTACCCCATAAGACCAGTCTTGCTTTCTGAAATAGCTCATAAAATGAGACTGAATCTATGTAACCTTTTACAACTATTTAGTACTATAAAAACAAAATCCCCTCTGTACATTAACACCTTCCATCCAGAAGGCCCCCAGAGTATTTTGTGTACCACATAGCCTGAGGCATCACACTAACTGAGGCTAAAGGTGGATTCAAATGACTTTAACTATTTTACTCTCATCACAAGTTCCTTTTTACAATCACCCTCCATGTGCTTCATGGTGAAAGAGGTCACATGAAAGATCTGACACACATCAAGATCAACGCAAGCTCAGCATGCCTCAAAAAGGCCACTTGTCAAATGTGTGTTATTTTGCAACATGAACATATAGTTCTGATCCTTTGCATGACCTAGTTCCAAACAGCTCTGCATAAGAAGTCACTGGGAAAACACTTGGGGGGGGGGAAGGTTGTGTGAACCCAACTCAGTGCAAGACATCTGAATCATGAAAAGAGCAGAAAAATACTGCACTTCAAGAGTGTTTTCATTTCTATTGTATTTCTTACGCACAGCAGTAGAATTTAAAAAGCGGGATGACAAGGTCCATCATGTAATCCACTGATGCGCCACTAAAATATATTTAGGAGAGGAAGTTAGGATTATGTGAGCCAGTTGAAACTGCCAGGGAATGTGGATGATTAGATACATCCTACCCTGCCTATGCTAAGATTTGGCCAGGATGCTGAAGCTTAAAACACCAACTCCTGCAAATAAGAATTATATTATATTATATTATATTATATTATATTATATTATATTATATTATATTATATTAATTATAAATTCCTTAGATTGCTTACTTTTAACAGTTCACCCAAAATGCTGTTTTCTATTCAAGCACCAGTTTCTTAATTCAATTATAATCTTAAAGTTTTAAAAACAATCTCTAAGACCAGGCATGGTAATAATAATAAAAAATTCCAAAAGAAACAAGAATAATACCCAATATACTGGTGTTTTTTTTCACTTCTGAAATCACTTGAGTATTAGCATAAGAAACCAAAATGATTTAACTCCCCCTACAAATATAATCCGAGGAAAGCAGAGTTGTGAAAAGGTGTGCCTAGAGCACAGTGCATTCTTCTGAGGAATTTGTTCATCTTTACATTGTGTAAGGATGAGTCATAACTAGGAAATGTGCATTGTATATTTAAAAGAAAAACTCTCCTTATCATACAGTAGATTTACCCTAAAATGCTACATGTAACCTTTTGTGCTCTCTTCAATTAGGCTATGAAAGAGTCCCATTCTGACCTCAAAATTAAAGAGTTTTTTCCAATCACAAAATACAAATGTGAGACAGGGTTGGGAAGGGGAAGTCTTAGGAAATATAAAGTGAATGTGAATATAAACAAGCCATCATTCTGGTAAGAGGAAATACAAACAACCGGAATAAAAATAGTTGATGCACAAAAGCCATAATGAGGGGGTTGCTCAAAAAAAATAAAATAGCTCTGGCTTTGAATGGCTTGGATGAAATACAAATTATCCACAGAAAAGTGTGGACTAGCATAAATGTTTGTGCAAAATTGCAAGTGTATTTCTAGAAGTATGCAAGAGGCTGCATTCTGTACAAGATCCCAACAATGCTCTGCTTAAGTGATAGCGCAGAGTCCAAACCACTGCATTTTAATTACTATGCAGCCTCAGATATATTGCCTTTGATATGGAAATGTTCTTGTTCTCTCATCTTCACATACGGTCTCATGCACAGAAATCTTTATCTGATTCATAAAAAATAAACTAGAATCCAATCTCAACACCTGACCTCAGTGCTTAGAAGTTTTTTTACTAAGCATAGTGTCACTATAAAAAGAATGGCTAATATTGGTGTAAAGTTAGATATTTTGAGCAATGATATGAAGGCCCTGCAGTTAAGAATCAAGTCAATACTGCATTTCAGAGATGTACAGGTTTGGTAAGGTCTTCTTTCGGTGTACTGGAGAAACAATGGGTTAGATACATCTGTTCTGTAGAAGTTGCAAACAGCAGGCATTCCAATATTATCCCATCTTCCAAAGTACAAAAAAATGCCTTAGTTGGAATAACCTACACTCACACTATATAAACAGGTCCATATTTTTTCCAGGTAGCTTTGCTTGCAAATTATCTGTGTATTATTTTAAACCTGTGGGATTTTGTACAGTAAATTACCAAAAATCAATCACCAAAGCTCTTCTACTATTTCCTCATGGCACACACACAGTAGATGAAATTCTTGTGGCACAATCAAAATACAGCTGCATTTAATTTTATTTTATATAGGGGTATTCACATAACAAAAAAAGCTGCATGTCAACAGGTACAATCTGTATACAACAGAAGAAAACTTAGTTATTATGATTGTTGGAATGCCATACAGTAAAAACTGTTATACGAAGAAGGCGGTTTTTTACAAAAATATAAACACAGCATACAAAGACAATAATTCCGGTATTGCTGCTTGTTAATGCCTTTAACAAATTCTACCAAATATTTAAAAATAATAAAAATATGCAAATATGTCTACGCCTGTTTCTAACATTCTTTTTACACTGAACAATGATACAGGTTTACATCACTGTGGTAGATCTGACATACCTGTAAATCAACTAGTTGTAGGTAATCTGTGCTTTGCATGATGCTCCTAATCACAGTAACCTGATAGCGTTTCACTTGTATTCAGAAACATAAAAGCATTCATTTATATTACAAATAACCAAACAACCACATTTTCTAACTGACTTTTTTCTTATTAAATAAGTACTTCTAAACAGAGTTTTAAAACTGTGAAGAGGTTGTTCTTTATTTAAAAATGCATGCATGGCTAAAACTGATAGAAGAATTGTCAAGTATGCAAGGGGAGGGAAGAAATCACTATGTACCGATTCTTGTTTCTTTAACAGAAATCCATTTTTCAAGTTCCTGTTATACTAATTGAAAGAGAATTATTTAAAACTTCACTGAATACTTGAATATCTGATGGGTATGTGTAGCAGTTTCATCAGTGTCAAATAACTCATGACTTTCTAAGATAGCTACAAACCAGAAATTGGCACGATTATCCATTATGGCAATGTCCAAAACAGGCTAATTCTAGACCAAACAAAATTATAATGAAAGGGATAATTTATCATAATTGCAATATCATCACGGTTTTAAAATCAGTGGATTTCTGGTCTGGCAAATATACATAATGAACTCACCTCCTCTATATAACTTGGCACCTCAATCCTAAGTATGCATACGCATTCAAGTCCCATTGAACTCAGTTTATTTCCGAATAACACTACAATTTAAGTGGCGCTTACTTCTTAGTGAGCATGCATGAGTGAACTGCACAGGGGCCGGAAATAACACCCCAATTCTCAATGTAATACTGATGGATACCACATAACTTCTACACGTTTTCAGAACAGGGAAATACTAGACAAACTGTAACATCACCTAAAAGATGTGTCCAAAAGCAGGCACAGGAAATTGGGGGCAGGGATGAATTATTCATTTGCCTCAGTTTATAGAGGTATAGAGAATATAGAGGTATAGAGAATATTTCTATGTAACAACTACAACAAAATTTAAATACCTATTTAGGAGCTGGCCAAGAGCTTCATATTTACTACACAGTTCAACCTATTATAGCTGGGGAAAAGGCGAGAAAAAGAAAAATAGACAATATGCTGAAGAGGTTTGTTTCTGGGCATTCCACTCTTGGAATAAACTACAGGTGAATTAGTACTGTAATTCACATCTCATCAATCTAGTGCTACTCTAAAAACTCAGTCTCTGTTTTCATAGTAGGAAACACCACTAATTGGAATCTACCTTACAATGACAATCTAATATTGTTATTAGCTAGCATTAAAAACAGCTCTGTACAGAATTGCCTGTGAATTGGCTTGCATACACGCATGCATACATACACACACACATACAGACACACATTGAATTTTCTATCTGCCAAGAGCGGTACACACCCAGTGCAGTCACACTATGAATTGGGGACGGGATTAAACATTGAATTATTTTTCAGATATTTCACATAAAAAGCTAACTACCTTGATATGCTTTATAAAGAGGTATTTCCTAGGGTGATTAAAGTGCTTGACAAATATAATAAGGTTTTCAATGAAGAAACTTTTTTATGTCCACCAGAAGCAAAATAGTTACTTCTACTCATGTATGAAGGCCTGATCTCCATCCCTTTTCCAGCTTTTCCTACACATTCACTGATTCTCCAACCCCCACAGAAAGAAGTTACCCTGAACTTAACACCATTATTTTCCTCTTTAAAACATATTTGGTAAAAATGTCAGAAATGGACTAACTATAGGAGATAGACATGCCCAAGCCACAAAAACTGACTTTTGTTTTGGGTTAATACCTCAGTATGAAGCACTGCAACATATTCACATCATACAACTATCTTCAATTATTTTTTAAAGCTTGCCCTTATTTGAAGGCTATATAGTTTTGAACATTGGATTGTGTATATATGTATGCAACGCCCACAAACACTGAACTGATATAGATTGAAACATATACCGTATTTACACTATTAAGAGAAATCTTAACCTACTTGGTAATAAAAATGAATTCAGTATGGTTTGCTTCTGATAAGGCCAATCTATAAGCATAGCTGTAGCAGAATCCTTATTCTCATTCCCTGAACCTAGTCAATCAAACTTCATAGGTGGCCACATGACACCCTATGGAAATATTCATTCCATTCACCTAAACTGTTACACTCTTATGTGACCAAAATATACACCCACATCATATTATCACATAACATTCTATCAAATGCCCAACCTCCAGTATTGTGTTTAGGAAAGAGGAGAATTTTAAGGCATTTTCACACTGCTCTTCTCAGAAGATATCACTCAACATAGTGTACAAACATAAATAATTAAAATCGCAATCCAACAGCCATATACACAAAGAGATAATATACTCCTGGAATATACTGCCTACTGCATAGCTAACACATTCCTGAGGGGTGCGTGTGTATGTGGAGTTTGGACTGGAGGTGTGTGTGAGATAGAGAGATGGATAAGCACACATACAAGCCTATTTGCGGTGCAATAATGCCAACGTCTGCACTGTTCAGCGCGGGGGACATGTTTACATGGGACACCAGTGGCGGGAGGCAGCAGTCACACAACTCATTTGTCCCAGAGCAGTCGCATTAAGATCAGTGGGGCTAATCCAGTGTAAACGAGTTGCGGCACTCCTGGCACAAGCCAAGGGGGAAGGAGCGAGGCCCAGACAAACTCTGCAGCCAAGCCTGCCTGGAGAAGCGAGAAGGAGCACTGAAAGAAAGATAAAGCGTGGCCAGCGGCGGCGGCGGCTCCCCCGCCCCCCAGCCCAGTCCCGCCGCTGTGGCGAGGCGTGTTGCAAGGCAGAGGCGCTGCGGCGCGTGTTCTTCGCTGCTGGCCCGCGGCTGCCACTCGCCCCCACCGAGCCGGAGCCGCCGCGCCATCTGTGGGGAAACTTTGGAGACAAACCACCAAACCCCCTGCGGACGCCTCACCTCCCACTTTCCCTGCGGACCCTGCCGCCGCCGACGGCGCACTTGGCCGCCTCTGTATCCCTCCTCAGCGGTCGCTTCCAACAGAGCAGAGCTGGGGCGGGAGCTGGGGGGGGGGGGTTAAGTTTGAAGAAGTTCGGTCGGCGAAGCACCCTCCCCCCCCCCCCGCCTCGTGCGCGAGGATCGCCAGCTAACCCTAAAGCAGCCAGCGCCTTCCTTCCCCGGGAATTAGAAGGTCGTTGATTGAGAGGAAGGGCCTGAGAATGCAAATGACCTTCCTTCTCCCTCCCCGACAGCCTATTCCCTCCGCTCTCCGCCGAAGAGCGATCAACTGCCCCTCTGCCGAGCAGGAGGAGGCGGCGGCGGCGGCGGCTGCAGGAGCAGCAACCACGGCTTGCCTGAAGCTCTGCTCCTTGTGACTGACTGCACAGGGGGCGGGAGAGCTGCTGCTGCTGCCTGCAAGCAAAGTTTCTTCTTATAGTCCTCAGGAGGGGCTAAAGACTTTTCCTGCCAGGGACCTGTGTTCAGTTGCAAGCACAGGTGTAATTGTCCTATATCCTTTGGCCATTTTTTTTAAAGGAAAGAAATACATGCTAGGAACATTTTTTTCCCTAAATCCACACTGGCTGATTTTAGTTCCCTCCCCCCAAATAACTTTTTTCTATAAAAAGGGGAAAAAAACTCCTCTCGACAAACTTGTTGTATTTGATATATGGATTCCTCAATACAATTGTTATGAATTGCTCTCCTTATATTCTTTGGCCTTTCATGGCCAGCTGAGGGGAGAGATTGCAGAGTTATTGTTTGCTTTCTCTCTCAGCCCCCCTCCCGTTCTCTCATTGCCTATTCTAAATTTGATGCCGAAGTTGAAGTAGTTGAATTGGCTAATTCTGAATACAGGCTATTGAGAGAGGCCAGACACAGCAAGTATATCCCTGTATAGCAATGGATACAATGTGCTGAATTGGCAGTCTAATTATAAATGTGGCATTTGGACCTCCTTTCAGAGAGCCAGTGCCACCTTACCTTATGAGGGAACTTCAACTACAGCAACTGTTCAAAACAAAATGCCATTACAGGATCAGCTTCACCCAACACTGGGACTAGCCAGGGGATTGTTTTACAAACAGCCTTTCTCACTTAACACAAGAATGTATTATAAGAAATGCAGTTATGGAGAAGGAGGCAGAGTTTAAAGAAAACGCTTAAGCAGTTCTCTGCCAGGTGTCAAGCTACTTCAAGCTGCAAACGTAATCCAAGTAACCTAATTATTTTCATTCAAATATGTACCTCCCTAAAATACTTTGGAGGAGAGGATCAGATTTATTTTTAATTTTTTTAAAAAGATTAACTTCGAGATACGGTTACTAATTATAAAAGGGAGATATCATACATACAGAAATCGGATGCCAAAAAGCGAGGGAGAAGAGTCTTAAGATACAACATCTTGCACAGGGCTTCCAAACGTTTTAGACAGAGGTTCGCGTTGCAGGACAAATTTTGTGTCCATCTTAAAAACGATTTGCTTTGTGGTAGAGCGGTTTGATGCAATGAGCCCACACAAGGGAGTCAGTATAACAAGTGCAATCTAGCTGCAATCTCAAAGCAGTTTCTACAACACTACCACCTGCCCACCCAACCACAGTCAAACCCACCCAGCTACAGGGTTTTTCAAAAAGTAAAAAGTCACTTTAGACCGAGATGCCCACCAGTTTCAATCACACCGTCATTTTAAAAATGAAAATATATTTTAAATGTACGTTCCTCTCCCTTTTCAAATTAAAATTAGGTTCAAAGCTGCTCACCCTACTACGATGGGCTATTTAAAAAAAGAAACCCACATGCAACCTGTCTCCTTTATCTGCATAACAACAGGCGCAGATAGACTTGTTTATCTCGGAAAGTTTCCCTGTCTGTGTTTTTGGGGGAACACCCAGGAGGACGTAGCTAATCTCCTGACCGCAGGCTCCCAAGCCCCGGCGAGATCACCCTGACACACAGACACAACAACGCTCAATTGCCTTTTCACATTTGCCACCTCTTCCCTTCTCGCCGTCCTTAAAAAAAAAAGCACCCGGGAAACGAGTCCTCCGCAAAGCAGAGGTGGCGGCAATCAAATCAATATGATCTGCGCCTCTGATTGACCCCAAGGCCCTGCTCTGCTCCTCAGACGCGCGCGCACACAAGGAACCCCGGCTGCAAAGCGGCTCCAAGGCGCTCCCAAAGGTGGCGGGAGTGGCGGGGGAGAGCTGGAAGACTTCAGATGCCGCAGCAACAAAAAGCCCGTTATATACACTCGTGCAAGTTGTATGTGTGTGTGGTACAGTGTCATGTTGTATACATTCATACACACACACCTTCGTGTACTCTGTCCCATACATACGACATACACACCTGTTTTACCACTGGATCAAACAGAGAACTTTTAGCTCCTGCCAAACGCCCTCTCTCATATATAACTTTAGGAATATTTGTAAGGCGACATTTCAACAATACAACGTAAAGCAAAATAAAAGCACCAGGTGATCTCTCTCTCTCTCTCTCTCACACACACACACACACACACACACACAATCACAATGCCTGGCTAAGTGACATGCAATTTTTCAGACACAGACCAGATTTACAACAGAAGATTGAAAGATCTTCAAAATAAATTACATCAAACCCATCTTAATATTTTTTTTAAAAATAAGATCCTTCTTCAAAAATGACAAACAAGAAGCACCACTTATGAAAGGGGGGGCTAGCGCTCCCACCAAACCACCTTGCTGCCTCCCTACCATCTCTGCAAAGTATGCTTAAAACTGCGGTTGAAGGCAGTTTCCCTGAGATTAAAGTTGCGCGAAATAACAACAGAAAACAACGACATTAATGCAAAAGAAAATACGTTCTGGGAACTTACTTTGCGTTTACTTTAGGCACTATTCTTTTCTTCCAGCTCGCAAAGGAAGCCGTTTTGTCCAGGTTAGGTATTGTCTACTTATGAATCAGCCCGTGGCTACGGGGTTTATTTTAATTTATGGCTTATGCATTCTTTTAAGGTCGATTTGCATGACCTCCGGCGAGAGCTAAGACACAGCAAGAAATCCCCAGCTGAATGTTGGGCGAGCCCACAATGCAGCCAAGAGCTCCCCTTCTCATGGTGTAAGCAGAGCCCTGTGTGTTGTTGGGCTCTCACTCTTTTTTTCTCTCTCTCCCCCTCCCTGTGGAACACAAATTAGGGTGTGATATCAATTTTAAAGTTTTCAGTATAACTTTATCCCAGCCTCTGCCTGCAGAGAGATAAGGCGCCACAGGAACAGCAAATCCTCGATACACTGCCCCTCTGTGGTCAAATCCAGCATTACCACCTAGCGGTATAATACTCCCCCCCCCTCCGCCTTTCTCTTAAGGATCTGTTCTACAGATATATAAGCACACTAGCAGCGAACTTCTCGGCAAGTTTAACCACCACAAAGTTAACAGAGAAATCAGAGGCGCTAGCAAAGCCCCCTCGTTCCTTCATCCTTACTATCTCCAAGGGTGAGGACTTCGGAGAAATGGCAGAAGCTTTAGGCTCCCAAAGATTGATTTAAGGGCTTTATATTTTTCCTCGCTCGCCTGCCTCTGTTGGTATCACTCTTACGCGCAGTATCTCTAGAGCGCCATGTGTTCGCAGGCAGCGGGTGATCTTAAAATACAACGCTGATCTGTCGCTACGTTTTAAAATAGACACACCACTTGGGGGGCGGAAAGGAAAGGGGGTGGGAAGCGGCAGCAGCAGCAGCAGCAGCAGTGTTGTGATTTCAGAGAGAAGCGGGGTCTTTTTTATGCAGCCTCAGGATCCTCCCCAGAGCAACTCACCCCAGGTCAGAAGCGTAAGGACTTTCTCCACCAGTTCGCCTCTTCCCATCCCATCCCAGTCGGCGCCGCCGCCACCAACACCGCCCTCCCCAAAAAGTCCAGCACTAAGCAGCCGCGCCGGGGATTCATTCAGAAATCTCCCTAACTTCACAATCTACCTCCGGACGCCGCTATTGCGGCTGCTACTAATACTGCTGCTGCTTTGGTCAATTGCAACCAGCAAGCCCTTAAAAGACAGCGGGGGGGGGGGGGAGAGAGAAACAATACCGTATTCTCTGGTATAAAGCGACACATACAAAACGTGGAAGACCCTTTTCAAAACACGACTAAGGAACGCGTCCGCCGTCTCCCCCCCCCCCCAGCCCAACCAGGCTGCGCACCACACACGACCGCAAGTCCACAACAGGTATCAGCAACACAACGAGCGCTGCGCCGGTTTGCCTTTCCTAGTTACCTCCTTCGAGATCCAGTGTGGCGTTTTATAAGCCTTGGGGGTCCTTCCTTTAAAAACAATAACAACAATAAACAAACAAACTGCCGTAGCCGGACGGAAGGAAGGAAAAGGTGAATGAGTGTCTGTAGGGCTGGGGTAAACAAGCTGCAGAAATACTAACGAAAGGAATAAATTCACTGAGCTACTGGCTGGCTGCGTTTCTTCGGGCCACGGATGCGCAGGATCCAGATCGTCAGGAGAAGTTTGCTGACGGGTTGCCTGGAGATTTAGTTACAATCGGGTTCATTATTGTTTGTTGTTGGGCTTGGCTTCCCCCTCCCTGCTCCCCCCGCCTCTCTCTTTCTCTCTCTCCCCTCCTGATACAAGCGAAGGCGCTGGTTTACTGCTGTCAATCTTGGCAATCAACGTGAGCGGCCATGTCGTAAGTATTCAAAGCATTTCCCGTCGTGCAACATCAGAAAGTGAGTGGCCAGGGGCATTGATCGGAGGAAGGCGAAAGGAGGCAGGGCTGCTATATCGCCGCCGCCGCCGCTTCTCTCTTCTTACCCCCACCCCCGACGGCAAGGCAAGACGAGGCAACAACACACACCAACAAGAACACAGCCGGGAGGCAGGGAGGGAGCGGTAAAGTCGGGGGGGGGGGCGTGGAACCGAACGACCCAAGAGAAAGTGAGCACAAAAGAGAAAGTGAAATATTATTTTCTCTCCCTCCCTCTCCCCTCTCCACCCCACAACAGGCGCGCGCGCGCACTCCTAACCACAATCCCCCCCCCGCTTCCCCCTTTCCTTCGCAGTCGCCACTCATCAGAGAACGATTGGCAGACGGCTGCAGTCCTACGCGCTCTTTCCTGGGAGTAAACACTTTGGGGCACAGCGGGACAATCCGCAGCCTTCTGGGCTGCGAGATTCTTAAGCGCGCATCTCTGAACATAAGTCGCGCTGAAGTTAATCAGATTTGCTTCCAAGTAAACGTGTTCAGCGGTTAGTGACGCTTCACCTCCTCCTGCCCCTCCCCGGCCAAAAAAAAAAAAGCGTGCCTAGGACTGCAGCCACCCTCTTGGGGGCTTTGGTTTTAAGGGAACTTAAGACTCCCGTGGCAAATGTGTCAGTCGGACTGTCAGCCGCGCAACCGCATTCTGTGCGTGTTTACTTCGAAGTAAGCACCGCTAGGTTCAGTCAATGACGCTCACCGCCAAACGCATGTGTGAAGAATTGAAGTTATACCCATTCATTTCAATAGAACTTCCTGTCAAGGAAGCAAGTGGGGGAATCCTGCCAAAAGTAAGGACATTCATTTAAATGAGAGCTTTAAGCAAGTGCTTAATTTTGGCTGCATCGTGCCCTCCTGGTTGCTTCCGTTGAGTTCCACTGATTTATCTGAATCTTATGTGCAGATGGGTTAATTAAACCTCCATCCTAAGAATATTTATGCAGACGTAAATCCCACTATATAGGATTACAGCCGCGCTGCCAGATCCTATGCTTATTTACTCAGAAGCTTCCGGCTGATTTCAGTGGGATTTACTTAGGTCATGCTGCGCGCGCTTTTAACCTTCGATGCTATTCTAACCACGCTCACTTGCAAGTAAATCCCGTTGAAATCGATAGGAATTACTTTCAAGGCAACTGATGTTTAGCCTTCAATCCTATGCCCCACTTACTTACTTGAAGCAAATGAGTCTTTCTTCTGAGTAGACGTATACAGGAGGGCGCTATTAGGTTGGGATAGGAAGGAACCCACATTGACTTTAAACACAACTGCACGCCGATCCTCCTACACAAACTTACCTGGATGTCCCACTGAGTTCTTCTGGACATTCAGTAAATGTGTTTAAGAGTTGCTGCGTTGTTCCCTTGACTGAAATCAATGGGGCTTACTCGCAGGGAGGTGCGTAAAAGCTATGATACGGCATGAATTTGTGAATCTATCGAGCCATGGTGCTTAAGAATGGGATCCTGTATACTTACTTACCGTACTTGGGTTGCACGACAAACACTGACCGGTAAAGCAAGGCTTAATGGAAAACTGGAGAGGGGAAGGGGGTGGCCCAGTGGGTTAAAAGGGGGAGCGGGGGGGAGGACCCTTCCTCCCAAGAGAAGTGACTGCAGCGTTATTCCTTCCCGCGCATTATGTACCGGAACTTTTAGGGGAAGACAAGGTAGAGGGTGCGAGAACAGAAGAAAGGGGGAGAGGAGCCGGGAATAAGAGGGAGGTCAGCAGAGAAATTAGAAGGGAAGATACAAAGGCTCATATAAGAAATGCGGCCTGTAATCCTAAACCCCGTTGCGGACCGCTCGCCCGCAGGTTTACATAGAAATAAGTCTCGCCAACCTCGGTGAGTCTCACAACTTAGTAACTCTGCACAGAATCGCAGAGTGAGCTTAACGGACTGACTTCCTGCGAATACTGGTCAGGATGCTCAGGTGGCGGAGAGAGTTGTAAAAGAAGACTTAGGCTGGCTGCAAAGTTTCTCTCGCACTCTTACTTTGGAAGAAGTTCCGTTGACAACAGTGGGGCTTACTCCTGAGTAAGTACATACAGCAGCAGGCTGCTAGAAGTCACTCGTAACTGAAGGAGGCAAGGTCAGGTGGCAGGCTGCGGTCTTCGCACTCGCACTTGGTCACAGAAATCCAAAGAGTTTACTCGGACTAACCCTAAACTAACTTACCCGTAACTTGCTTCTGAGTAGACACGGTTAGCTAGGATTGCGGTATTGCTTCCTATTCCCTTACTTAACATCAACTACGGGGTGCGCTAGAGATGCAAGGCGGCAGTTCACTAGAAGGAGGAAGAGGGGTGTGTTTTTTTAGAGTTTTGGGTCGAGCTGAAGAACTCCGCTGAATTCAACTATCTCAAAGTGGCCTCTTCGACTTTCGCTGGGCGGAATCGCGACTTGTGATGTGTTCCGAAGGCCCCCGCTGGGCTGAAGCTAAGCAGGACCGAGAAAGGGCGAACGTCTGGATAGGAGACCGCATGGGAAGCACGTGTACGCCGTCCTGGGTTCCGCGATGGAGGAAAGAGGAGATATTGTAAACAGAGTAATAAACATGAATTGATACGCGGGTGCTGGGCGGTCGCAAAGGAACACTGGCGCATAGCTCGAAGCGGGCCAAGAGAACAGGACCCTAAGTTATGGGTTCAAGCTGAACTGCTGGTTCGCTGTTCCTGAGGGTGCCTTGCCCGAAAACCAACGGGGGGAGGCATTTGAGGAACTTTCACTTCCTTAGAAGTGTTAATTAGAAGCCGAGGCTGGGGAAGAGAAGTAGAACTGTGAAGAGATGGAGAGAATAAATCCAAAAGAGGGAGGGGTGTGGGTGTTTAATGTTGCATGAAAGAGAAAAGTCTCTCAATCATTTTCTTTTTAGGAATTTAAAAAAAAAAGGTGTGTGGGGCAGTCAAACCTTGAAAGAGGCTTTTCAAAGTGCCAGGAGGCGCCGGGATCATGTGAGCAACCACCAGTGGAAAAACTTAGCGCGCCTCTCTCGCCCTTTTGATATTCTTCGCACCTCGACGCAAGGGGATGCGAGGCGGAGGGCGCGCGGGGGGCAGCCGCCTCTCCCCCAGGCCCCCAAAACAGAAGAGGCGCTTTGTGGGTCCGCCTTTGTGCTTGGGGGCCAGGCCGGTCCCATCACCACATACTGCTTTCGCAGATCAAGACGGGGGAACTTTTCTGTTTCCAAAATAGCTGCACGCGTTTCCAAAAGGCTAAGAAGGGAGCATCACTGCTGTGTCTGAAGTCCCCAAATGGGCGGGTTTGGTTGGGATCCCAGCACCTACCTGGGCAGAGCGCTCGGCGCAATATAGGCAACCACCCAAATCCTAGGGATGAACAGCGAAACAGCGAATTTGCCCTAATCTGGTTTCATTTCAATTCACTTGGGGAGATTGATCCTTCAAAACTTAATGAAAGCGTTTCTTCTTTTCTCATCCGCTAACAAAACCACGTAAGATATTCTGGCCTATTTAAATGCTCGCTTCGGAGGAATAAGTAGTTTTAAGTTTGCAACCCTATGTACACTTACCTTAGAGTAACTCCACTTACATTCAATTGAACTTGCTTCTGGGTAGACATATAAAGGGTTGCTCTGAAAAAGTCGGAATCGCTAGAAATTTTCTAGTTCTTGTTTACATTTTAATTCTGATATTCCTCCCCAATTAAAAAGGCAGTCCTTTGCTAACCTGCATTCCTGTTTCTCTTCCCGCGTTTTAATTTATCCGGTTCTTCTGGACAGCTTTTTTCCTCAAAATTTCCTAAACTGCACATCTACAACACATTCTAATTTTGACTATTTCTTTCCTTTCATTCAAATTGTTTTCTTACCAACAAAGTTTGCGCCTAGCGCCTTCCACGATTTTCACTAAACTTATTTCTCCTAGTTTAGTTTATACATTATCACGAGGGAGCCTCGTGCATTTTTAAAAACCACATTTTAATTGCCATAAAGTCTGAGACTCTTTTCCCAATAAATCGACACACAAATTATTAAGATGTATACGGAGCAACATTTCTTCCCCCATCGAGTGATAAGATCTAAAACAAATCCCTAGCTGTTGAAGAGACTTGTGTGATTCGTAAACTTGCCTACTCCTGCACCCAAAAGACGCAAAGTCTAATAAGAGACTTAATTTTACCTGCGGTGTCCCCCCCAACACCCCGATTCCAACCCGGCTAGCCTTGCCTTGCAGCGAGATCTATAAGAAAACGGCCCAAATGCGCACTTTGCATGCGTGCGAGGGAACGCCGGCTGCTGCCTGACGCTCTGCCCTCGGATGCCTGCATTATTGAGCCCTGTCGGGCGTGCTGTGTCAATCAATGCACGGAAGAAGCATCAGGTGGGAGATGCTCCAGGAACCAAACTCATGTCCATGCAGGCGACTGGGGAGCATCTTTTGCAGCGCCGGAGGCGTAGAGCGCACGACAAATATTTCCAAACTTAGGGAGAACAAAATCGCCCGCGGGAGACATTTGGAATTTTTGCAACCCCGGGGTGACGATTCTTTTAGTTATATCAAAGTGCGGAAATCAGGATTAAACAGATCAAGAGGTACATAGACGTATCCCGGCACTGCGCTGCCCTCAGGGTAGAATTCAACACGCCGGTCTGGCTGAGCCCTACTCTAAATACTGCGCAATTGGAATAAGTCCCATATTGCCGTTATTCGGCCTCATCTTGTGTCAAACTTAAGGAGGGGGAAAATGTCATCCCAGCGAAGTGACTGCGAGCTGCTAAGGAATCGGATGCCGGTCTCCGAAGGCGGCTTTTTGATCTGATCGGGACTTTCCCCTACTGGAAGCTGAAGGAATCCCGGCAGGGCTTTGGAGAACTAAAAACCCCAGTGCCTCTACCAGGCGATTTCATGCCGATCACCCAGCCACAGTCTTAGTGCTGGGCTGCTGAATCGAATGAAGAGGAGACGAGCAAGATTCGGACTTGCTACCACGTGCGGCCCCAAATCCTATGCACACAGTTAGGAGCGCCTATGCCGCTTGAAACTTGTGCAGGACCCTCAACTTTTCTGAGATCAAGGTTAGGAAGGGAGAGATGTTCTGTTCTCGCAAGGCTTTCTACAAATGGTGCAGAATCTCTCTCTTCCCTGACACTGCTGACTCACACAGGAGAGCTGAGGGAGGCACACTTACCACCCTCAACATGCTGCCTCACAGGCAAGTCTCCCCAAAACCGAAGGCCTCCCAAGTCCAGGTGTGTAACTTCTCCGGTGCCCCGTCTAGAAGCACATGGCTCATCTAAAACCACGTTCATTCTATGAAAGCACAACAAGGCGTGAGGCTACGATCCTAACCGCTCCCTCGTTACTTGAGAGTAAATCCCGCTGAAGCTGGCAGGGCTAACTGGGCAAGGATGCTTTGCTTGGAAGAAAGGCTGCAGTCCTAAACAGTTTTATTAGGGGCAGCAATTTTCCACTGAGCTCAGGTTAACATGTCGAAGTAAACTTAAGTAGGACCGGGCGCAACTCAGCGGGGTTCAGCTGCCAGTAAAGTGTTGTGGAAAACTTACCCCACTGGTAAAGTCTACTCTCTCTTTTTATTTCTCTTTTTTACAGGCTGAGGAAAATAACTCGAGGAAGGAGGAGTAATAAGGAAAAGCAACTTTTTAATTAATTAAAAGAGAATGATTTTCAATGGACAAATTTAGGAATAAAATCGCACGATTGGCAAAAAAAAAAGTTACCTCAGGCAAAAAGCGAGCACATGGTTCTCTTACAGGCCGACCCAGAAGTTCTGAATTCCCAGACAATGCAAAACTCCCTCCCCAAGGCGATTTGCATCTGTGAGAGCAGAAGGACCCCAACCCCATATAACTCACCGGACACGCATCCCCTCTGCATCCACACAGCCTAAGACAACAAAATCTAATCATCCCTCCAGTCGGCTATTGACAGGATGCGAGGTATTGTCCCTTGAGCGGAAGTGGCACTTTTGAGTTCATCTACAACGCTTGAGAGGGATCGACCACAACAAAAGCCTGAAATTCCACCAGCCAATAACACCCCGCTACACTCCCCCCCCCCCCAGGGAAAACAAAACAAAACAGAAACCTGGCAAGCCAGCTGGAGTCCTCCTCCCCCCCCCCCAACGCCCAAAGACAGCTCGAAAGAAAAGTTGCACGTGGAATCTTTACTACTTCTTCCCTTGCCTGGGACAGTTGGTTGGGAAGACCCCTCTCGCGCTCCACGTGCAGCGCAAAGGCAAAGCGGGGGGAGATGGAGAGAGGCTGGGATTTGCATGCTGCTGGTGCTGCCGCTACGGAGAGCAGGCTGGGGGTACTTACAGTGCGAGAGGGCAGGCTGCCTGAGGAAGGCTGTGATTCACCGAGGCTGCAGAGAGAGCAAGGAGAGAGAGAGAGAGAGAGAGAGAGAGAGAGAGAGAGAGAGAGAGAGAGAGAGAGAGAGAAGGAAGGGGGAGTGCCAAACTGGATACACCTTCGCCGCAGCTCATCACATCTGCCAGCCTCTCTCCCCTCTCTCTTTCATTTCCACATTCCCTTTGTTCCTGGAGGGGGGGAGGAGGAAAAAAATATACACGTCACATCAGAGTCCCCAGATGCAGTCTTCTACACCAAAAAAGAGGGGGGATATGAATAATTCAATCAAACAGTAGATGGTCTCTGAGGCAATAAAATGTATTGCACTTAAAGCAACCGAGAATAATTATTACCGCGAAGGTATTCGAAGAAGGTAAATGATGGTGGTGACTGTGATCATGGTGGGCTGCTCCCGGGCTCTGCAAACTTCCAGGGGTCAAGACAACACCACTCGTAATTAGTGTGTGTGTATGTTCTAATCATAGGGTAACTATCCCCCTCCTATCACCTCTCCAAAAGAGGGAGGATCAAAAACTGGGAAAGGGCCACCAAAAGTGCAGGAAGTGCGCGTGGGACCTCACGAGCTCTTCCAAAACGCAAAGGCAAAGAATTGAAGAAGAAGAAGAAGAAGAAGAAGAAGAAGAAGAAGAAGAAGAAGAAGAGCAGCAGCAGCAGCAGCAGCAGCAAAGGAGCCGGCGGAGATTTTTGTGTTTAAGACGTGTTTTCGGCAGCTCCCCTCAGGGGCGCCCTGTTCCACCCACCCTCCGCCCGCCCGCCTGCCTCCCTCTGCCTCGCTCTCGCTCCCTGCTCTGCTCTCGCGCCTTCTGCTCCAAGCCCTGCGCAGCCGGGATCGTCCTTGGCATCCTTACCTGCTTCCTGGGTCTCAAAAAGAGAGCCTTACAGGGGAAATGTCATCCTGGCAACCGGCTGGTTGCTCCGCGCTCTAGGGGAGGACGCTGACTGGGGCGGTGGAGTGGTGGGGGGGGTGTCGGAGAGAGGGGGGTGGGGGTGGCGAGAAGGAAACGCGAGGGACTGCTGGCCCCCCAGCCTCCAGTGAAAGGTGTGTGGGATGAGGAGGAAGGGTGGGAAGAGCCGTTGGTTGACTTGTGGATGGGTTAAGGCTGAGTTGGGGAAAGCGGGGCAGATGGAGAGAGAGAGGGGAGGGAGGGGGAGGGGAGGGAGGCGATCGAGGCGTCCTGCAAGTTTGTCACCGCCAGGCAGAGACGGGAAGGACTGATCGAGTGACAGATGCCTCGGATGGCTCCCTCTTCCTCCTCCTCCGCCCCCGAGGTTACCCTTCGCTCTTGGGAGGTAAGTTGGGCTGTGTGGGGGGCTCCCTCTTTATTTACGATCGCGCCTTCAGACATCGGGTGGGCAGTCCGCTCCGCCACGGAGCGCCAGGTGGAGCTGAGCAGGGAGTCTTAAGACGCTCCTTCTGCGGTGTCAATTCCCGCTCCTACAAACTGACACAAAATAAATAATAAGCCTAGTTTTAAAAAAAGAAGAAAGTGGGCAGGGGCTGGTGGGTTTTACTGAGCGCCCGGTCTTTGGTGAAATCGTGCCGCTCTTCGGCGTGCAAGGAGAGTCAGGAGCTTCTCTGGAGCAGCGCTTCCCCCTCTCCCCCCTAACAAGGCAGACGTGACGGATCACAAAACCAAAACATTAGCGGCACCGTTAGCCTAATAAGAGGTAAACTGCAGAAAAGACGCGCGCGCTCCGCCGCCGCCGCTTTGGAGAAGCCTTTGTTTATGTGCCTAAAACGCCACCTCGAGGCCATCCCCCGAATAGCAGCCGCGGCATGTAAGGAAAATATAGAGGGTGGATGGGGGGGGACAGATCCAAAGCCTGCCAATGGAGCGTTAAGGATTACCGCTTTGCAAAGCCATTTTTTTTAAAAAGGTCCTGATAAGAACATAGCGAAAGTAATGGAAGGACTGGGAAGTGAAGTTGAATACCTTTCTAATGAGAATGGCAGAAGGCAGTTAAGAACAGAAGGGCATCAGCTCAGATCACCCAGGAGGATGAGCATCATGAGGGCGCGGAAGCGGCCAATGGGATTCCCTTCTGTGATGGGATCTCTCGGACTCCGAGGGGAGTTGCTTTTTCCTTTCGGGGCTGTACATGCCTGAAGAGCTACACAACGAGGCTTCTTCCTAAGTCTTATTTTATTTCTGCAGCTTTTTAATTCATGACGGGTTTTTTTAAAAAAAAATATATATATATACGTTCTAAGCGCTGCTTTAGGATCTGGTATCATTTCCCAACATTCAATTTCTGAACGCTTTATCAACCCTGAAATAAATAAAAGAAAGGGAAATTCTTCTGATAATCCTCTTCTCTCCCTCCTACCCCATCTCCGCCCACTTAAATCCTGATTCTTCAGGCTGCTCCCGGATAATATCAATTAGCTTTGCCCAGCCATGTGATCCGGGAGACCAGAACTGATATTGACGGGATTTGAACGAGCCCGGGTGGGCGGGGAGAGATTTCTCTTTCGCCCCTTTGCAAAGGAAAATGAAAGCTACAACTCATTCAAGAGCCCAGCGCAAACTAGGAAGACTCGCTCAGGTCACACAGCTGAGGAAGAATCGGGGCTCTTTCCTGAGTTTTCGCGCAAAGTTCCTTTTGTTGCTCTTAGACACATTTCAACAAAATGTGGAACCGAGAAGGGAAAAGAAAAATTAGTCTCGGGGAAGTAAAATGCTTAAAGGGGTGTCGACGCTTTTTGCAGCCCGATCCTGTGAATGTTTATCCTGAAGTAAGACCCCCTGTGTGGTTCAACGGTACTTCACCCCAAAGAAAACAAGCATGGCCTCGGAACCGTTCATACCGCGGTATTATGTATGTTTTTACTCGGAAGTACCAAGGAGTTCAATGGTACTTACTCCTTGGTAACTATGCAAATAGAAGCCTTACTCTCAGAACCCTTAACTTAGAAAGTCTATGGGTGGTGCAGGTTGACACTGTGGCCTGACAGATTCCTCATATAATGCTATCACGTAAGATCTGTTAGTATGAAAGGCAAACGTTAGCGTCAAATACCAGGGGGAGTTTATGTTGAGCAGAAATACTTAGAGAGGAATACCCAGGGGTTGTGTCTGCAGTACAGGAAGTTGTTTCTGAATAAGTTGACCCCCCCACCACCACCACCTGTAGACAAAGCCTCTTATCACTTGCCTGACAGAACATTCTCATTTGGAGACAATTCACTTTTCTTCTGCAGGTTGCCCTTAACAGACAACCTATTTACTTGGAGATTAGTCAAGTATCTTCTTTTTAAAATAGTTGTTCCCATTTCTCTGCTATCTGAGCAAAAAGTGGTACATCAGGTTGGTGGGTACCTCAATGCCAAGGAAACTAAAAATCGCGAACAGTTAAAAGAAAAGTGAAAGTTGGGATAGCTAACATGGTGAACAAGGAAGGTGCTGTTTCAGAAAATACAAAACAAAATTTGTGCTCTTTTATCCAGCCATCACTAGCTAGATCTTTCTGGATATGTCTCTGGAAGAAAAACTGACCTCATTATTTTGAAAACTTTCTTTTGAACATGTCTTTAAAAAAATAAAATAGTAGTACAAGTCCTTGACAGCTCTCAAATATGAAACTTGAGAACTCCTATCCACTGCCTACTCAGAAGTAAGTCCAGCTGAGTTCCAGGGGGCTTACAGGTATGTTGCCTCAGATTTTCATATTCTCTAATCATCTCTAGTTGTGCAGCCACCAGTGCATGTACCCAGAGCTTCTAAAGAAGTTTTGTGTCTCTCTGCCAAAATAGGATAATGTTGTACCTGCAAAGAAAGTCCTTCTGAGTACACAAGCATAGGATTGGGCTGCAAAGTAGAAGTTAAGGAAGCTCTGCAGTAGGGCAGCAAAGGCCCTGAGCAACCATAATTCCTTACAGAAGCCAAGCCAGCTAATTGATGATTACTCTAGTGTACATAGTAATGTCCCTGATTTCTGAGTCTTTCCTTATATTAAAAAAAGTGCCTGTGCAGAGGAAAAAACATTTCTCCCAAAGCAGATGTGAAAATCTTAAGTGCTTATCGCCTCCAGGAATACTGAATCACAGGCTGCTGTCTGCACGCCTGGGAAATCAATGACACAATTTCCATTGATTGGTGTAGATCTGGACTGCTGGCAAAGGGCATTCCTTATTTGTTTATGGGGTCAGCCAAGTTTAGCTTGTTATGGCCTGTGGTCACACAAATAAAATTATTACTTTGCCCCAGTTCAGTAGTCAAATTGTGAAGTCTCTAAGACTCCTAAATGAATTGATACTGTACCTGTGTAGAGACAGTGTTTGTTTCATTCCTTAAGCTATAGCTGCATCTACCTATAGATGACATATAGATGATTCATAGAAAGCACTAGTGATGTCAAGAGCAGGATAAAGCTAAATTAAGCTAACTGCCTTTCATTCCACACACATCCATGGGGCAAATCAGTGAGCGAGGGCTTAAAACACAACCTGCTGAAAAGTTTGTCTGCACAAGCCCCATTTAAACAAATAAAAGGAGCACAAGAACATCTGTGCTCTAGCCAAATTCCCATGCTTTCAAGAGTAGTCTAAGTCACTTGCGTGTGGATGCCTGAATGGGAAAACATTATCAGAAGTGATGGATTTATATAAACTTTCTATATGCTGGTTGTATGTGCATATATTATACTTGCATATTGATCCCACTTTGCCCACATTCAATAATAATGCTTATAATTATAATTACAAATTTATTTATTAATATTTTTATTATTATTACTTTAAAAGAAAAATGTACTATATAACATAGTACTTAATATCTAGCAGTTATATTCTTAGAACCAATGTTTTCCCCATTACAAGCTGGTAAATGCTTGGATGAAGTTTCCAAGTAGATGTCTCTAGAAGCAAGATATCAAATTAATAAAATTGTTTGAAAGCTGCATAGAGAAGGGAAAAAGGCAAGTAAGAGAGTTTATGGAGTCAGAGAATAATAGTAACAGTGGCATGCTTTAGTGTAAAGGATTAAACATTGTAATTAGGAATATCACACAGTCAAGGTAGCAGATAAAATTAGTAAAATGCTTAGCTAACATCAGTTCTAAAATGTAAATTAAGTACTGGTAGATTTTAGTCAAAAGAAGGGCTCTCATTCTCCTCTCTATTTAATAATGCTTTATTATATTAGAGGGGGTTCTAAATGAATTCAATTTTCAGCTTAAATGTGATAATTCTTTTAACTTTTACTTATGCTTAGCTTTTTGAAAGTTGTGGAAGTACAAACAGCAAATGGACTTGCTGCGAGAAAGGTTTCAAGGAATTGGCCAACGGTGTTGATTTCTTTATCTGAATAATTAGCAAATGAACCTAAGAATTATCCATTAACATTTAAAAGTGCTCAATAGCACATTACAAATGAAGACTATATTTTATTGCAACAGCAAAACATTCTTAAATAGAATCTTCAAATATTATCAGGGTTTAATTACAGATTAACTTGAACGAAGTCATTTTACAGGTAGTGTCTTCCAGTGTTTCTATCAACAGCTCTTGAAAGACAGGGGCATTTTTATTTGCAGAGTAAACACGCAGCCTTCACAACAAGGGACTTTACATTCTAATGCGATATGAAATGTTAAGGCTTCTTAGATTTATGATACCACGGAAATTAATACACAAATGCATTAAGCAGCGTTATGTAATTTTACCCTATGGACTACATTGACAATAATCAGTTCCCTTGAAAGCATTACATCAGAAGGTAGTAATGGGATTCTAGCTCCAGTATTACAGTCTTTGCCAACCTGGTGCCCTCCAGTTGTTTTAGACTACAACTCTTGAGCCTCAGGCAGCCTTGGCACAGAGTTGCGTCCAAAATCCCTGGAGGGCACCAGACTGGCAATGACTGCTGTAAGCAAATCACAGCAATATTGTGTTTTACAATACTGTTGTTTGTGCCCTTTCTTTCTTTCCTTCCTTCTTCATTAAAGGGTTTTTTTTATTTTGGTAATAAAAAGTCAACGTTTACATAAAAGCAATAATTCCAAGGCAGAGAAAAAACAAAACAAAAATATAATCTGCCTGTTCTCATTGCCTTTTAAAGTTCTAATTCTGAGGCACCTCTTTCTGTTAAGATGCAGCTGGGTGGATTTATATTTTAAAGAGTCTGAAATTAAAATAAATACACTGAGTAAATGTTTAATTGACTGACTGTAAGTGAAGAAAATGTTTTAAAGATGAGCAAACCATATATTTGTGAGATATCCGCCCCCCAATATGAGTAGAGGAGCAAAAGGAGATTTATATGTGGCAAATCTAGAGTAAGGGTAATACTTTTTAAAAGTTGAACATATTTTGTGAAGAGATTGCCTTTCCACCCACTTCTATAATGCAGCTACTGTGTATTGTGAACAGTACCTGAAGCAAATCTTTGCCAGGCAGACTGCAACAGCATTGATTCTGAGGATAGGGTTGAAGGGGAAAAGCAAATGGGATTTTTAAATGGAAAAAATATTTAAAAACAAAACACTATGATGCTGTAAGAAGATTGTTTTTATTGTGCTTCTTGCTAGATAAATAACTAAAGAAGCATTGTTACAATTTTTAATCCCCACTTTTTCGTAAAATGTCTGTTTCATTTATGAGCTTCTTACAGCTAGCTATCATTCACCAGCTCCTGGGAAGAGTCATTTATAGAGAATTTTGAAAGTCTTCATATTTTTATTAGCACTTCATTGAAGTTTTCCTCAAAAAGATAGAAGCAACCCTCAAAAGCATTTGGGGGGTAAGCATCAAAATATAAAAGAAACTGCATTTTATAGCTCCCAGGAAATATGTAAAATTCTGCATTCACTGTGACTCATTCATAGCACTGCAAAATAGGTTGTTATGTTTAGAAATCTAAAATGTTAAATTGTCCATTAATAAATGTGAGCCAACATTTATTTATTTTACAAAGGTGGGGGGGGGGACAGTCTGAAGGACCTGCTCTAGAAAAGGGAGAGTGGTGAGAATCTAGCGCTTTTCTTACAGGATTAAGAAGTGATGCAAAAGAAGCATTTAAGCCTCTAATTTTTCCTGACAATTAACAATGAAAAGCAGATGTTTACAAAGCTGTTTTATATGCTGGTTTATAAGATGCTAAAAGATGGTTTGTGGATGTTGAAAAGGAAGAGCCGGATAACTGCTTGTCTGGTGTATTTTTAAAAGCATTTTCATTGGCTCAGTTATTGTTAATAATGAAAGAAACACTTTGTGCTACATGGCTGAGACTAAACTGCCATCATAAAGTCCTCAAAAACACACACACACACATGCACACACAACCAAGCAACTCTTAAGATGTAATTTACAAAGATAATAATAACACAGAATGATTTCACTTCTCTGAATGCTCCA